>NW_026652279.1:33456544-33584046 GCF_009828535.3 Hylobates moloch
TTCTTTCTTTCTTTCTTTCTTTCTT
This sequence comes from Hylobates moloch, assembly GCF_009828535.3. NCBI lineage: Eukaryota > Metazoa > Chordata > Mammalia > Primates > Hylobatidae > Hylobates > Hylobates moloch. The sequence goes on from NW_026652279.1 coordinate 33,456,570, forward strand.
TCTTTCTTTCTTTCTTTCTTTCCTTCCTTCCTTCCTTCCTTCCTTTCTCCCTCCCTCCCTCTCTCTCTTTTTCTTTCTTTCTTTTTCTTTCTCTCTTTCTTTCTTTCTTTCTCTCTCTCTTTCTTTCCCTTTCTTTCTTTCTTTCTTTCTTTCTTTCTTTCTTTCTTTCTTTCTTTCTTTCTTTCTTTGTTTCTCTTCTCTCTTTGTCTCTCTCTGTCTCTCTTTCTCTCTCTCTCTCTTTCTCTTGACGGAGTTTCGCCCTGTCACCCAGGCTAGAGTGCAGTGGCATGATCTTGGCTCACTGCAACCTCTGCCTGCTGGACTCAGGCGATTCTCCTGCCTCAGCCTCCTGAGTAGCTGGGATTACAGGCACCCACCACCATGGCTGGCTAATTTTTCTATTTTTAGTAGAGATGGGGTTTCACCTTGTTGGCCAGGCTGGTCTTGAACTCCCAATCTCAGATGATCCGTCCACCTCGGATTCTGGACGTGAGCTACTGCGCCTGGCCTTTTTTTTTTTTTTTAGACAAGGTCTCACTCTGTCGCCCAGGCTGGAGTGCAGTGGCACAGTCTTGGCTCACTGCAACCTCCACCTCCCAGGCTCAAGCAATCCTCCCACCTCAGCATCCCAAGTAGCTGGGACCACAGGTACACACCACCACACCGGCTAATTTTTGTATTTTTTGTAGAGACAGGGTTTTGCTATGCTGGCCAGGCTGTTCTCGAACTCCTGGGCTCAGGGTATCTGCCCACCTTGGCCTCCCAAAGCTTTGGGATTACAGGCATGAGCCACTGTGCCCCGCCCAGCTTTTCTTTTCTGTTTTTCTTTTCGTCTTCTATGACTTGGGGACCAAAGACTTCAGCTTTTCTGATTTGTTTTTTTTTTTTTAGACAGTCTCGCTCTGTGGCCCAGGCTGGAGTGCAGTGGCACAATCTTGGCCACTGCAACCTCCGCTTCCCAGGTTCAAGCGATTCTCCTGCCTCAGCTTCCCGAGTAGCTGGGATTACAGGCACAGGTCACCATGCCTGGCTAATTTTTGTATTTTTTAGTGAAGATGAGGTTTTGCCATGTCGACCAGGCTGGTCTTGAACTCCTGACCTCAAGTGATCCGCCTGCCTCGGCCTCCTAAAGTGCTGGAGTTACAGGTGTGAGCCACAGCACCCGGGCAGCTTTTCTGACTTTTGAAAGAGGAGAGGGCACTGCTGGGCACAGAGAAATAACTCTTAAAAAAAAAGGAATTGAGGTGAGTGTGCACGGTCAGAGGGCTGTCCTCCATCACATCGTGTTGACACTGGCTTCCGCCTTCCCAGTTGTCCCGCTGAGGCCCCAGAAGTGCAAACCTGGCACCAGATCAAGCTGCCACACTGCACAACTCAGGAATGCCAGGCCTGTTTGAGTCTTCATGAAAGGTGCCGCCCTGGCCTGTGTGTCCAAATTAATCTCCTTAAACCAGACAGTGTGAATGTGGAACAAGAAATGGTGCCTCCACCACACGAAGAGCAACAGCGTAAGGGTCTTTAAAAACGAAAACAGCATCTCAGCTTCCATGACAGGTGGCAGTAGGAAGTGGTGGGGACTTTGGCGAACTGGTGCACATATGTTCCACGCAGGAAGGTGACTGCTGCTCGGTGCCTGCTGACTGGGGTTATGTGGGAAGTTTATTTTTTTTTTAATTTTTATTTTTTTTTGAGACGGAGTCTCACTCTGTCACTCAGGCTGGAGTGCATTGGTGCGATCTTGGCTCACTGCAACCTCCGCCTCCCAGGTTCAAGCAATTCTCCTGCCTCAGCCTGCCGAGGAGCTGGGACTACAGGCACTGGCGACCACGCCCAGCTAATTTTTAGTAGAGATGGAGTTTCACCATATTGGCTGGTCTGGCCTCGAACTCCTGACCTTGTGATCTTCCTGCCTCGCCCTCCCAAAGTGCTGGGATTACAGGCGTGAGCCACCTCGCCCGGTCAGGAAGTTTAAACCATGTCAGTGGCTTGATCTCTCTGTGCCTCATTTTCCTCACCTGAAAGTGGAGATCACACCAGTAACTTCTGCACACAGTTGTTGTGAGAATCAATTAAGCCCAGCACTTGAAGCTGTGCCCTGCTATGTAAGTGTTACTATGACCATTTAATCTTTCCTCCACTGGGACATCGGTCTGTGCCCACAGGCGACAGTGGAGGGGAGATGTGTCCTGTAACCAAATGGATCAATAATAATGCTGTAATAACAAGTAACTTGCTGTGTGCAAGGCCCTTTCGTCTATATTATCTCATTTCATCTTCATGCTCATCCTGGAAGTTCTCGACCCTAGGTTACAAAGAGGAAACAGGCACAGGGCAGAGGCCTGCCTGGAGGTGGCAGAGGCCGAGTCACTGCTGTTTCCAGCTCAGTGGTTGGCCCGATGCTGAGCAGGCTGGGAACGTTCCTTATAAGCAAAAGCACCGCTGCTCCAGTGGAGCGGCTTTGGTCCGGGGTGTGATGGGATGTTCTGGAGCAGATACAGTTTTGTCTTTCTGAGTGTTTTCTCCCTAAAGGGAAGGGGCTCTGGGAAAAGGTAGGAGGGACGATCCTCAGAAGACTACAGGACTCTGCTTGTCAATTTCATTCTCCTTTTGGTGCTGAGGGGAGGAAAACCATGTTTCCTGAGCATCCACCACACATCAGACACCACCAGCACATCCAGCCTCAGTGTTGCTAACCCTCCCGGCAAGCCCCACTGCATAGTGTGTCACACTTGGGGAGGGCTGCGACTTGGAGCTGAAGCCCCCTGCCCAAAGGCATGCTGGGCCTTGAGCCAGGCCTGCCTCACAGATGGGAGACCCCGATATTTCTGCTGCACTCCAAGGGGGTGGAGAGAGACCTCCTTGGCCAGTGTGCTTCTCCTGTGTGCTCCTATTCTATGGGACTCACCTGCCCGGACAAAGTCCTCCTTCTCAGGCCCAGCTCCCCATGTGCTGCAGCGAGGGCCCTGTGATGGTTCCCCTTGGGGGGCCCAGGAAGCAGCACCCAAGGACACATGTGGATCTTGAGTCTCCCTCACCCTCTTGCAGGGGCTTGTCTCATTTCCCCTATCTCTACTGTGGCCTCAACTCTTGGAACGCCTCATCTGATCGTGGCAAAGTTAATGAGGCTGCAAGTTGCTTCTGTGTTTTTAAAAACTGAAATCTTGATTGAGATGATTGTAGATTCACATGCAGTTGTAAGAAGTAATACAGAGGAATCCCATGTACCCTTCACCCAGTTTCCCCTGACAGTGACATCTCATAAAACTGCAGTGGGACACACAGCCAGGATATTGATATTAATGCAATTGTCCTATCTTCTGCAGGTTTCCCTAGCTCTGTCTGCACACCCATGGTGCACCCGTGTGTGTGTGTGTGTGTGCATGTGCGCTGTGTATTTAGTTCTCTGCGATTTTATCACCTGTGCTGCTGTGCATATCCCACTGCACTGAGATTACGAGCACTTCCCACACCAAAGCCTCCCTCCTGTTGCTCTTGCCCATGAGACCTCAGCGCTGGGCTCCATGCTGGAGCCGCTCACACTGGCCTCTTTATGTGAGCTTTATAGCAGACCTGGAGGTTGGCACAGCTGCCCCATCGTGGGTTAGTTTGCCCACCATTGTGCTGCCTGTCAGGGATGGCTAGGACAGCAGGAGCCAGTACCATCTCAGGACCATGTGACAGCCACCAGGCCTTTCCTTTTACCTTCACCATTTCTGTATTACTATTATTAGAACAGTAATACGTGCTTCTTAAAAAAAATTAAACATGACAGAAGTGGTAAAAAGTGAAAGATCTGTGTTTTTCCATCTTCCCCAGCAGGGACTTCTGTTTCTTAGTGTAGTCTTCAAGTCTTTTTCTATATATTTACAAGTATATATGTGAATATCCTATTATCTCTTTCTATTTTTTTAAACACATCGAAGTGCACTAGACACACTGTTATTCAACTCACTTTTCGTTGAATCACGAATCCTGTACATCTTTCCATGTCACTACGTAGAGATCTTTTTCATTCCTTTCCATTTAAAATTTAAATCTACGTTAAAAGACTTATGTTAAATTCATGGGATTTAATATTCACAAGGCACAAAAGAGCATATGCAGTGCAAGCCCCCTCCTCCCATGGCCTGACCCCGCCCTCAGTTATGTTCTGTAGAGACAAGTATTGTCAGTTCCTTGTGGATTCTTCCAGAGAGAGATTTTGCATACACAAGCAGATACATAGCTACATCCTCTCCTTTCTTCTCATGCCCAGGGTTCTGCACCTTGATTTCTTTTCATGGGATAGTGTTTCTTGGAGACCCATTGGTAAGCATTTCCTCCCTCTTTTTAATTTAATTTTATTTTTTTTGAGACGGAGTCTCGCTCTGTCACCTAGGATGGAGTGCAGTGGTGCGATCTCGGCTCACTGCAACCTCCACCTCCCAGGTTCAAGCGATTCTCCTGCCTCAGCCTCTGGAGTAGCTGGGACTACAGGCATGCACCACTGCACTGGCTAATTTTTGTATTTTTAGTAGAGATGGGGTTTCACTATGGCTGCCAGGCTGGTCTTGAACTCCCGACCTCAAGTAATCCACCTGTCTCAGCCTCCTGAAGTGCTGGCATTACAGGCGTGAGCCACCGCGCCCAGCTTCCTCCCTCTTTTTTTTTTTTTTTTTTTACAGCTGTGTAGTGTTCCATTGTAAGTGTGTATTGTAGATTATTTAAGCCGTCCCTCATTTATGCACATTTGGGCTGATTCCAGTTTTTTTTATTGTGTGTGCTCCAGGAGACAGAATCTTTCATGGTGGAATTCCAGACACGGAGGAAGTATTTGGGATCAGGGACTTCCGGGTGCTCTTAGGAGCACCTGTGTCCATCTCGAGGTCAGGAGTCCTTAAGACAGAAGGAGTCCTTGCCTGGTTGTCACAGGGCAGACCCCGTGCATGTGTGTGTCAGCGTGCTTCCTTCCCGTGGCACCGCAGGCCTCCTTGTGACATCTGCAGGTTGGTGACTCAGAATGCTGTTCAACATTGATCTCTGCCCTCACTTTTTCCTGTTCTCTTCTCCCTATACCCTTCCACCTGACCAACGGTGCCCAGTGTGACCTCCAGTGAGGATCTCTCGGCTTTAATGAGCCAAAAAGGTGGTCTTGAGCCAGGACAGTTAAAGCTTAGGTTCCTTATTTGGTTTATTTGTAGATAGATGGGGAACTGAGAAGTCTGGCTAAGATTTTCACTTTGCGATCTTACAGTCAGGGCACAGTGACAGCTCCTGCTCTTCCTGGGGCAGTGCAGATAGAGCTGCAGTTCTACTTTGACAATTGATGAATTTTTGTGAAATTGGCAACAACTCAGGCCCAAAGAGACATTTGTAGGTTGGGCTCCTGCCTGGTTTTATGTTTACCTCCTTGATTATTTTTGGTGTATGGGTTTTGAAAAGGGAAATCAAATGCAAACAATCTCATGGATGTATCCTTAAAACGGCTCCTTTTGTCAAGTCAGGAATTTTTTTTTTTTTTTTTTTTTTTTGAGATGGAGTCTCACTGTGTCGCCCAGGCTGGAGTGCAGTGGCGCTATCTCGGCTCACTGCAACCTCTGTCGTCTGGGTTCAAGCGATTCTCCTGCCTCAGCCTCCCCAAGTAGCTGGGATTACAGGAGTGTGCCACCACGCCTGGCTAATTTTTATAGTTTTAGTAGAGATGGGGTTTCACCATGTTGGCCAGGCTGGTCTTGAACTCCTGACCCCATGATCCACCTGCCTCGGCCTCCCAAAGTGCTGGGATTACAGGCATGAGCCACTGTGCCCGGCCAAGTCATGAAATGTTTAAATGAAGGTTCTCTCTGGAACGTGACTTCCCCACGTTGGGCCCTAGGAATGGCTTAAAGTTGGATTGTAGATTCGAAAGGTCTTGATTTTCCAGGATGTGTGGCATAGGTGAGCATAGTGAAACCTGACATTCCCATTTGACCGCTGGCCCTCTTAGGACCTGACTGTCCTAAGTGCCAGAAACAGCAGCACGTCCCACTTGGTGTTCCTTTGAGGGCTGGGCTGTAGGAGCAGCTCAAGAGGGACCCCTAGTGACTGCATGGAGCGATGTCGCCTCCGCACCTTAGGCCAGGCTGGCTCTATCGTCTGCCTGTCCTGGCAAAGGAAGGTCCTCGGGGCTTGGGCCCACAGGACTTGCCAGCAGTGTCACCCCTGCCTCCGGGACAACGGCTTCACATGGTCTTCTCTTCCTAACAGGGCTCCCTTTCCCAGACAAGCTTTCTCCAACAGCCTCAGCTTCCTACACCCTTAAACGCCCCTTCCTCACACTTAGCTTTTCCTCAGGGGGCCTGACTTCCCCTCTGCAACTTCTCCACAGTGGGAGGAGCCTCTACGCAGGTTCTGGCCCCAGCGTCCCTACTATCGAGGTCCACCTCTTTCCTTCACAGGCCCCATCTCTCTCCTTGGGGACCGTGGGGCACAGGACAGTGGAGGCCTGATCCATATTGCATGTGGTGAGTCTCAACTCAAGCCTTCAACATCCTCCTTGAAAGAGGGGGATATCAAGAGAAAGAAAACATAGGCCGCAGAATGAGAGGAAATATTTGCAAAAGACATAGCTGATAAAGAACTATTATCCAAAATATACAAAGAATGCTTAAGACAACGATAAGAAAACAGGTAGGTGCTGTAGCTCACACCTGTAATCCCAGCACTTTGGGAGGCCGAGGTGGGAGGATTCCTTGAGCCATGAGCTCAAGACCAGCCTGGGCAACATGGTGAGACCTTGTCTCTACAAAAAATACAAAAATTAACTGGCATGATAGTTCATACCTGTAGTTCCAGCTACTCAGGAGGCTGAGGTGAGAGGATTGCTTGAGCCTGAGATATTGAGGCTGCAGTGAGCCACAAGTGTACCACTATACTCTAGCCTGGGTGACAGAGTGAGACACGGTCTCAAAAAGAAAAAAAAAGAGAAAAGAAAAGAAAAAGAAACCAAATAACCAAATTTAAAAATGGGCGAAAGATCTGAACAGACACATCAACAAAGAAGATACACAGATGATGGCAAAGTGCATATGAAAACATGTTCAACATCATATGCCATCAGGGAAATGCAAATTAAGACAACAATGAGATACTACCACACATGTATAGGAATGGCCCAAATCCAGAACATTGACAACACCAAATGCTGGCAAGGATGTGGAGCAACAGGAACTCTCATTCATTGCTGTGGGAATGCAAAGTGGCACAGCTACTTCAGAAGATGGTTTGGCAGTTTCTTACAAAACTAAAACATACCCTTACCATACAATCCAGCAATCACACTCTTTGGTATTTACCCAAATGAATTGAAAATTTATGTTCACACAAAAATCTGCACACAAATGTTTAGAGCAGTTTTATTCATAATGCCAAAACTTGAAAGCAACTAAGATGTCCTTCAGTAGGTGAATGGATAAACTGGAATGCATCCAGACTATGAAATATCATTCAGTGCTAAAAAGAAATGAGCTATCTCAACCATGAAGAGTCATGGAGGAAGAATGCCTGTTACTAAGTGAATCTGAAAAGGTTACATGCTGCTAGATGATTCCAATTCTATGACATTCTGGAAAAGGCAAAACTATGGAGACAGCAAAAGTATTAGTGGTTGCCAGGGGCTGGAAGGGGATGGTGGGGATAATGGATGAATAGACAGAACATGGGGGAGTTTTTAGGGCAGTGATAACATTCTATGTGATTCTACAATGGTGATTATGTGCCATTATACATTTGCCCAAGCCCATAGAAGGTACAATACCAAGAGTGAGCCCTCATGGGAGTGAGGGACACTGGGTGGTGATGATGGGTCCAGGCAGGTTCATTGATTGTGCTAAATGCACCACTCTGGTGGGGATGGTGATAGTGTGTATGTGGGGGGTCTGGGCATGTGTAGGGGCAGGGGGCACATGGGAACTCTGTACTTTCTGCTCAATTTTACTATGAAACTCAAACTGCTCTAAAAAATACGGTTCATTTTAAAAACTGAAAATGAAAATGAAACAGAAGAATTTGAACATACAATCAAAGAGATTCGCTAACAGAGCTGAAAGAAGAGGGCATTTCTCATTCAGTGTAAATTCATGCTTCACTACTGTTCTCACTCCTTATAGTGACTCCAGATTAATATATACACAAGTTTATAGATCTTCTAATGATCTGAGTGAGTATAATTACATTGCAATATTTTTTTTTCCTCATAACAGCTTTAAGGTGTTAAACAGAAACACTTAAAACATCCTGTAATTTGGGATTTAAAAATTTTAAAATATTCTGCTGGGCATGGTGGCTCATGCCTGTAATCCCAGTACGTTGGGAGGCTGAGGCGGGCGGATCACCTGAGGTTAGGAGTTTGAGACCAGCCTGGCCAACCTGGCGAAACCCTGTCTCTACTAAAAATACAAAAATTAACCGGATGTGGTGGCAGGCACCTGTAGTCCCAGCTACTTGGTAGGCTGAGGCAGGAGAATCACTTGAACCCAGGAGGTGGAGGTTGCAGTGAGCCGAGATCGCACCACTGCACACCAGCCTGGGTAACAAGAGCAAAACTTCGTCTCAAAAAACATTTTTTTTTTTAATATTCTGGTGGCCCCCACGAATGGAAGTAGTTATGGCCCCTCTCCACTGTGAAGGGCCCCACCCTCAGTCCCTTTCACAGGCCAGAGATGTCTCACCCCTCAGGCCCTTCTTCACTCCTCACGTGGTCTCCTACTCAATCCCGAGGTGGGACTCCCTCCTGTCATTCCCCTTGGTGACACTTCACGTTGCTTCACCTCAACTCAGCTGGCTCTGTTGGCCCTGAGGCCCCCTGCAGAGCCCCAGCCAGTGTGCAGGGCTTCCTCCTCAGGCACTCCAGGAAGCCCTGGAGTTTCTTTCGTGCAGCTTCTCTGTCACCCCCTACGACAACTCACAGGTCTGAGCTCACCAAGCTGGGGAAGGCAAATGAGCAGATTTGGGCTATTCCAACTCGAGCCCTCCTGATGTCACTGTGAACCTAGGTTTGTGGCATGAGAGAAAGGGGATACATCATGTGAGATGCAAAAGGTTAAATTAAAAATCCCAGGGTAGTGAATGTGATTGTCTTGTTTTTTTTTGTTTGTTTTTGTTTGTTTGTTTTTGTTTTTTTTTTTTTTTTTGAGACAGAGTCTCGCTCTGTCACCCAGGCTGGAATGCAGTGGCGCAATCTTGGCCCACTGAGGCCTCCGCCTTTTGGGGTCAAGCAATTCTCCTGTCTCAGCCTCCTGAGTAGCTGGGACTATAGGCGTGTGCCATCACACCTAGCTACTTTTTGTATTTTTAGTAGAGACGGGGTTTTGCCACGTTGGCCAAGCTGGTCTCGAACTCCTGACCTCAGGTGATCTGCATGCTTCGGACTTCCAAAGCACTGGGATTACAGGCGTGAGCCACTGTGCCTGGCTGAACTCATGTATTTTGTGCTAAGATGTTATGTGTATTTTTTCCTGGCTGTTCAATGAGAGGCCTGAAAACAAGGCCAAAGGTAAGCACCCTTATGTTCTAATTGTGTTCTCTAAACACCATTCCCCACTGAAAGAAACCAGGGGTTGGCAGAGAAATGGCTGATTCCAGGTCTGGGGCAGAAGAGGAACAAGAGGAGGACGTCTAGTAGCACTAGAAAGCAAGGACAGTATGCAGGTGATATAGGTTGGATGTCTGCCCCTGCCCAAATCTCACGTTGCAATGTAATTCCCAATGTTGGAGGTGGGGCCTGGAGGGAGGTGTCTGAATCATGAGGCTGGATCCCTCATGAATGGCTTGGGCCTTCCCCTTCATAACAAGTGAGCTCTTGCCCTGAGTTTATGCATGATCTGGTTGTTTAAAAGTGTGTAGCACCTCTTCCGCCATTGTCTCTCTTTCTCTATCTCTCTCTCTTGCTCTCGCTGTCTCTCTTGCTGTGTGACACGCCTGCTCCCCTTCTCCTTCCACCATGACTGGAAGGATCCTGAGGCCTCCCCAGAAGCCAAGCAGATGTTGGCACCATACTTCTTGTACAGAATTGTGAGCCAGTTTAAAACCCTTTTCTTTTCTTTTTTCCTTTCCTTTCCTTTTTTTTTTTTTTAGACAGAGTTTCACTCTGTCGCCCAGGCTGGAGTGCAGTGGCGCGGTCTTGACTCATTGCAACCTCCACCCGCCAGGTTCAAGCGATTCTCCTGCCTCAGCCTCCCGAGTAGCTGGGATTATAGGCACCCGCCACCACGCCCAGCTGATTTTTGTATTTTTAGTAGAGACAAGGTTTCACCATGTTGGCCAGGCTGGTCTCGAACTCCTGACTTCAGGTGATCCACCCGGCTCAGCCTCCCAAAGTGCTGGAATTACAGGTGTGAGCCAGGATGCCTGGCAAAATCCTTTTCTTAATAAATCACTCAGTTTCAGGTAATTCTTTTTTTTTTTTTGAGATGGCGTCTCGCTCTGTTGACCAGGCTGGAGTGCAGTGGCGCAATCTCGGCTCACTGCAACCTCTGCCTCCCAGGTTCAAGTGATTTTCCCTGCCTTGGCCTCCTGAGCAGCTGAGATTACAGGCATGCGCCACCATACCCGGCTAATTTTTTGTATTTTTAGTAGACCTGGGGTTTCGCCATGCTGGCCAGGCTGCTCTTGAACTCCTGACCTCAGGTGATCCCCTGCCTTGGCCTCCCAAAGTGCTGGGATTACAGGCGTGAGTCACGGCGCCCAGCCGATTGCTGCTAATATTATAAAAGAGAGACAGGCAGCCATGATATGCCTCCTGATGAAAGAATGATTGCCACCTAGACAGGATCTTGCCAAAAAAAAAAATCAGATCTGAATCCAATCAAGCATCTATAGATCCAACTACGGATTCAGGAAATGCAAAGGAGAAGGAATGTGGGGCCCCGTGACTCTCAGGCTTCTGAGTGTGCATGAGTCCCTGGCGGGCTTGCCGGGTGAAGAGTCTGGTCCAGCAGGTCTGGGTGGGGCTTGAGACATTCTGCATTGGTAACACGCTCCCCAGGGAGGCCGTGCTGCTGGCCCACAGACTACTCACCCTGAGTCGTGAGGTGTCAGATGATGCCATCATGTTGCAAACGGCAAAACCACATCAGGATAAACTCTAGGGGATGAACAACATGGTTTTCTTCAACAAATACATTGAAAGAAAGGAAGGAGACTGGGCACAGTGGCTCATGCCTGTAATCCCATCACTTGTGAGGCCGAGACAGGCCTGGGCAACATGGCAAAACCGTGCCTGTTATCTCAGCTACTGGGGAGGCTGAGGCATGAGGATCACTTGAACCTGGGAGATGGAGGTTGCAGTGAGCTGAGATCACATCATTGCGCTCCAGCCTGGGTGACAGAGTGAGACTTTGTCTCAAAAAAAAAAGAATGAAAGAAAGAAAGGAAGGAAATTAAAACAGTCTTAAGACACATCAACCAGTTGCAGCAGGGGTCCTTGTTTGAATCATGATTCCAAAAAAAGTGACACTTGTGAGATAATTGGAAATTTGAATACTGACCAGGTTAGTTAGCCAGGGCAACGTACCATAAACTGGGTGGCTTAGAATAACAAAAATTTATTTTCTCCCCGTTCTTGGGGCTAGAATTTAGATATCAGCTGTTGGCAGGGCCACACTTCCTGGGAAGGCGCTTGGGAAGGTCCCTCCTTGCCTCCCCCAGTTTCTGATGGCTGCAGACTTTCCCTAGCGTGTGGCAGCATCGTTTCTCATGTGGTGTTCTCCCTGTGTCACTTTGCTAGTCTTCCCTCTGTGCGTGTCTGTTTCTGTCTAAATTTCCCTTTTTGATAAGGACACTAATCATGTGGCATCAGGGCCCACCCTAATGACCTCATTTAAGCTTGGTTACCTCTGTATGGACCCTTTCTCCAAATAAGGTCACATTCTGAGGTTCCGGGAGTGGGACTGCAGCATAGCTTTCTGTTGTGGGGTGGGGACACAACTTAACCCATTCCACTAGATTTCTGAGACTGTCAAGGAGGTGGCACTAATTTTCTAAGGTGTCATAATGGTATTATGGTTATGTTTAAAAAGTTTCTTTTTTCTTTTAGATAAATATCCAAAAGACTTACAAATGAAATGTTATGATATATACAGTTTGCTGTAGAATGATATGGGGGTGGCAAATGTGCAGCAGTAATAGATGAAGTGACCCTGCCTCATGTCCATAATTGTTGAACCCAGGGGAACCTGGCTATATGGGGTCAGTATATTATTCTGTTTACTTTTATAAAAGTTTGATTTTTTTTATAATAAAGGTAAAACAAAAAGAAAAAAATGAACAGCAAGCAACAAAAATAAGAAACTTTCCACATAGCTGACTCAGCCCCTCCCTTGACCCTCCTTGTACTCCCGGAGAGGGTCCCCACGGGCCTCCCCTTTGCACAGCAGCCTGGCTGGGGCTTCCCTCCTAAGTCCCCCACCCCTAGGCTTCCTTGCGCCCAGAAACTTCCCCTGAGCCCCGTTGCCACCAGGGCTCCCTCCATGTGGTGTCCCCGCTCCCAGCCCGCTCTTGCCTGCACAGAAAGAGCCAGCGCAGTCTTTGCCCTCATGGGGGCAGCCACCACTCAGGGAAGAGATGCCCAGCCCCGGCACAGCTGCAGGCTGGAGCTCCGCCCCAGTGGGTACTGCTGCGAGCCAGTCTGCTACATCCTCGTCTTCGGCTGGCCTGATGGCCTTTGAAAGGACAGTGGCTGGGATGTGCTTCTCTTGAGAAGGAAAATTCAGCCTGACTCCACTTCGGTCAGCTCTCCTCACCTGGCTCTTTGAGGGGCTCTGGGCCAGGCCTCAGAGGCACGGCATTAAGGCCCAAAGGTCCCCTGGGAGGAAGGCCCCATCAGCAGAGGGAAGGAGGCTACTAGCGAGTGCCCCCTAAGAACCCCTGTGATCTCTGTCCCAAGGCCCTTCCCCTCAGGGGGAGAGAGCCTTCTAGAACCATAAACAATGAGGACAAGACAAACAGCCTTGTGACCAATGATGGGAGCTTGCAAGCGTTTACACTGCATAGATCAACACCTTTAAGAAAAAAACTTAACAATGAAGCAAGTCTTAGGTAAAAAGTCCCCTGACCTCTTTCGAGTCACACATGGCATCTCCCAGGCCTTTCTCCAAGGGCATCTTCTGAGGCTGACCCCTTCCCCACCATGATCCCACAGGGCTGGAAGGGTGGAGGGGAGGAAGTGCAGGGAAGAAGGGTGTAGCAAGGGTCTCATGCACTCCATCCATCGATGTGAATATCCTTGTCCTCTATAAACAGGAAACCATCCAGGCAGATGTTTTTTTCTGCAAGTGTAGACTGCGAACTGCATGCTGCGGCCTGAAGAATCCCACCAGCTAGTGACGCCCCAAGCACACCCTGTTCTCCCACCAGGGGTTTCCACCCTGTCTACACCCTGGAATCACCTCAGAGAGTTTCCAAATGCCCCTCCCCAGACGGAGGAGATCAGAACCACTTTCTAGTTTCCCCAAGTGATGGCAAGGTGCAGCTAGGGTAGGCGAGCAGGAAGGTCTCTGCCCAGCATGAGATGAGGTGCCTGAAGGCGATGGAAGGCAGGTGCCAAGGCACGTTTCTAGTGGATGGAGACTAGTAATAAAATGACAGGGACAATGTTGGGGTAAAGGGTCTCAGATTGGGGGAGGATGAAACCAGGGTGGAGAACTTGAATAATGGATGACATTCAAAAAGCACCCACTCCGCAGGGGCCTCTTTCAGGCCGCTCTTTTTTGGCATGACTTTGGCTCCACAATGGCCCAGGCGGAAGAGCCACAGGGATGCGGAGGCCACTGCAACCTGCAAGGTGGGCGTTTCCAGGCAGAGGAGGCAAGAACAGTTGGCGGGTGGGCCAAGAAGGACCTTGCATCTTGTCTCAGCGTCTGTGGACTTTGCCTCATTTGTGAATTTTAGGCAGGATCAGATTTGTGCTTTAGAAAAATTGCTGCCATCTGAAGTAGGGATGGGTTGGGGAGAGACTGGAGTCAGGAAAACCAAGTGAGGAGGCTGTTGCCTTGTCGGGAAATAACACCACCATGCGCTGCAGCAGGGGCTGGAGGATTGGCCGGGAGTGGCTAAGGTGGGGAGTGTGGGTGGGATGCAGAGATGGGGAGATCCCCCTTTCCTGGAAGGCATCTGGATGTTCCCAGAGTTCCCCACAGCTCTACAGCTCTGGCAGAGAAGGTCAGCCCCTTTTTCTAAGATGATCCTCGCTCCCAGCCTCTTTCTTCAAGGCTCGGTGCCTCCATGCTTCTTGCCACCATTCATGCTGGTGGAGGAGGCTGCTTGTGGGTTGCTCTGAATATCTCAACTCTTCCTAGGGGAGGTGAGAAGCCTCCTGCACACAGGCTATGTTGCCGCCACTCTGTGTCACCAGAAACCACATCAGAAAATTCCCAAGATTTGATCAATATCAAATTGATGGCACTTTGACCTGCAATCTGCCTTGGTATGTAAATATAGCTCTTCTTTCAGATTAGATATTGACAGGCTTCTATTTCTCCTGCACAATCAAATTGGTTTGATTTCCTGTTTCAGAAACCATGTTCTTTACACTTGATCCCCACACATCTAGTAATCCCTGTGCTTAAGAGAGAAAGCAAGAGTCTGGAGACACGAGTAAAGCCCAAATGGCCAGCGCCAGGATTCCTGTTAGGGAGGGAACCCCCATTACTCAAGAAAACACCTTCTTGAAGTATGCTGGAAGGGGAGGAGTTGTGGTTTGGAAGGAGATGGGAAAACAGAGCTAAGCTGTCATATGAAGAAATAAGCTGTGATTTGATGGCTGGGCCCGGTGGCTCACGCCTGTAATCCCAGCTGCTTGGGAGGCTGAAGCAGGCAGATCGCTTGAGCTCAGGAGTTCGAGACCAGCCTGGGCAACAGGGCAAAACCCCATCTCTACTAAAAAATACAAAAATTAGCCGGGCGTGGTGGCACGCACCTGTAATCCCAACTGCTCAGGACGCTGAGGCAGGAGTATTGCTTGAGCCTGGGAGGCGGAGGTTGCAGTGAGTTGAGATTGCACCACTGAACTCCAGCCTGGGCAACAGAGTAAGACTCTGTCTTTAAAAAAAAAAAAAAAGTAAGAAAGAAAGAAAAAAGAAAGAAGCTGTGATTTGGGAGGGCAGAGAGCTGAAGAGAGGGGGAGGGATGGGAGGAAGGGGGCGCCAGGCCACGGAAAAGGGAGTCACAAAGGAATCTTGGTGATGGAGTTATTGCTGGGCTCCTAATTACTTTTGTGAAAGGATAATAAAAACTTGGAACCCCAATTCACTCTGCCAAAAGAAAAAAAATTAAGCTGAAAGCTGAGTTATGCAAGAAGCTGCCTTTCCTTTTGTTCCTAAGCAGATAGTGACAGATAAAAAGTTAAAGATCTCCACAGGTAGCTCCTCTCCATTCACCTTATCTTATAGTGAGCACCAGGCCAGTTCATTATTGACTATGTGCCCCTACCTGCTTCTTTTCTCTTGCAACATTTGGATTCGGTAATGAGACCACACCTTCCCTCTGTCTCCTCCAGCCGGCTTTTCCTCTTTAAATATTGAAGCCCTCAAAATCATCTTTGGAAAAAGGCATAGACTTGTCTCTCAGGCACACATCCTTAACCCTGGCAAAATAAACTTCTAAACTGATTGAGGCCTGCTCCAGATACTCTCTGGTTTACACTTTTATAAATCCCTGTGAGTTAGGGTGTTCCTATTTGATGAAGGTTTACACTGCTGTCATTAAAGTGCCCCAAATCATCAGTAAAATCCACTCAGGTGTCTTAGGTGAGCCACGTTGGGAGCACAGGGTGGATTAAGGAGAAGCGGTGCAGTTCTACCTTCAGGCTGGTGCAGAGACGAAGGACATGGCAGATGAGTGAGAACGTGGGTCCACAGGGAGTCACAGGTGATCAGGAGAAAAGCAGCTGCCAGGGCACCGGGAGAAATCTTGGAGAGAGCCCTGGACAGGCCACAGGATGAAGGCTCGGTGGCATGGCTCCATATTGAGCTTCCAAGGTCAGGGCGATCCCGAGGAATACCTGGGTTTTATGTAGATATATGCAGAAGCCACCACATACAGCTGTCCACCAGGATAAAACTACCCTGTTTTAAGGTACATATTAAATAAACTCAGCTCAAAGATAATTTTTATAGTAGGACTCAGGATTTTTTTGTTTTTTGTTTTTAGAGACTGACTCAACCCAAACTGACATAAAGAGGGAAAAATAATTTATTGGTTCTTTCATTTAGAAAGTCAGGGGTAGTTGGCCAGGTGCAGTGGCTCATGCCTGTAATCTCAGCACTTTGGGAGGCCAAGGCAGGCGGATCACGAGGTCAGGAGATCAAGACCATCCTAGCTAACACAATGAAATCCCGTCTCTACTAAAAATACAAAAAATTAGCCAGGCGTGGTGGCGGGCGCCTGTAGTTCCAGCTACTCAGGAGGCTGAGGCAGGAGAATGGTGTGAACCCAGGAGGCGGAGCTTGCAGTGAGCCGAGATCACACCACTGCACTCCAGCCTGGGTGACAGAGCGAGACTCCGTCTCAAAAAAAAAAAAAAAAAAAAGGACAGTCAGGGGTAGTTGCAGGCATGGTGGACTCAGGGGCTCATTGGGTCAGCAGGACTCCATGTTTCTCAGATCTGGGCTTCCTTCTGAATTCTTTCTTGTTGGCTCCATTCTCAGGCAGCCTGTCCCCTCCTGGTGGCAGGTGGTGATAATGAAATGCAGAGAATTTTGATGTGTCCAGAGGAAATTAAACCACGCATACACACACACACACACACACACACACACACACACACACACACACACAGAGAGAAATATTGCTGAATAATGCCAACAGAAACTCATTCACAGGGTGCAGCTGGAGAGAGTTTCCATGAACAGAAACAGGGTTTGCCTTTGGAGAGAATTCTTTTGTTTCAAGAGAAGAGAAAAACTGGCAGTAGACTCAAAGCAAGAGGAAACGTAAGCAGGTGGGAGGTCCTTTGGGTCTGAGTCTGCCTGGTCTAAGCCTGGCAGGACAACCTGCTTGCTTCCCAGCCTCCCTTGCAGCTAGGTTGGTCATGTGACCCTGTTCTGGCCAATGAGGCACAAGCAGAAGCCAGCTTGGAGGAATCCAGGCAGACCTTTTGCTGTCCTTGGAAAGCAGGACGGTAGCTGAGGCCTGGGCCGAGCCTTCCCCTCTTGTCCTTGAGCACTTGAGCTGGGTTCACCAATGCTGCTTCTTTCCTCCTGAACCAAAGCCATGCCTCAGAGTCCCAGCTTAGGAAAAGGTTTAGTTCTTGCTAAACCACACCTATCTATCTATCTATCTATCTATCT
The DNA here is from genome assembly GCF_009828535.3 of Hylobates moloch. Taxonomy (NCBI): domain Eukaryota; kingdom Metazoa; phylum Chordata; class Mammalia; order Primates; family Hylobatidae; genus Hylobates; species Hylobates moloch. The sequence goes on from NW_026652279.1 coordinate 33,473,873, forward strand.
ATCTATCTATCTATCTATCTATCTATCATCATCTATCTATCTATCTATCATCTATCTATCTATCTATCTATCTATCATCTATCTATCATCTATCTTATCTATCTATCTATCTACCTATCTATATATAGAGAGAGATGTAGATATATAATAGATATACACAACATATACATATATACACACATATATGTATATATTCTTAATTCTTAATTGGTGTGGTTTAGCAAGAACTAAACCTATATGTGCAACTCTGTCTCATATATATATATATATATATATATATATATATATGCACAGCACACACACACACACACACATATATATATATATGCAGAAAGAGAAAGTCTTGCTCTGTTGCTCAGGCTGGAGGGCAGTGGTGCCATCATAGCTCACTGCAGCCTTGAACTCCTGGGCTTAAAAAATCCTCTTTTTTTTTCTGAGATGGAGTTTTGCTCTTGTTGCCCAGGCTGGAGTCCAATGGCATGATCTCGGCTCACTGCAACCTCCACCTCCTGGGTTCAAGTGATTCTCCTGCCTCAGACTCTCGAGTAGCTGGGATTACGGGCGCCTGCCACCACGCCCAGCTAATTTTTGTATTTTTAGTAGAGACGGGATTTTACCATGTTGGCCAGGCCGGTCTCGAACCTTGACCTCAGGTGATTCACCTGCCTCGGCCTCCCAAAGTGTTGGGATTACAAGCATGAGCCACCATGCCCGGCCTCAAGCAGTCCTCTTGCTCAGCCTCCCAAAGCACTGAGATTACAGGTGTGATCCACCACAGCCAGCCAAGAATATATATATATATTCTTCAATTACAAAAGCAATACATACTCAATGTAAACAGTTAAAATAATATCGACATATGTATAATGTGTGCAGTTCCCTCACCTCCCCTTGTCTCCCTAAATCCTGACACTGCAGAGGTAGCCATGGTTCATGGTTTTGGGAGAATCCTCCAGACCTTTTCCTGTGATATATATATATATAGCTCCACGTATGTATATATGCATATGTATGCGCCATGCTGCAGCTTTCCCCACTGAAGTCCGTGATGTCCACCCACATGAACACATCTAGATCAGCCTCATTCCTTTGTGTGGCTCCAGATGGCCCCATGCTGGGTTCAGTCTTAACTTATTTAGGTATTCCTCTCTGAGTGGACACTGAGGGCATCATTTTTTCCACGAGAATACTAGTATTTGTAGCTTCATTGTCTTATTTTCCCAAGAAAAAAGAAGCCACTGTGATTGTTCTCATCAATGACGTGTAGTGCATGGCCACTGTGTACAGGACACTGTGCTCTACTGAGGGGTGTGGGACAGAACGGGATGGGATGCCCGCTCCTGAGGGCTTGGCTGAGTGGTGGGGAGAAGTATGTCAAAAGTTAAGGTCACCACCTGAGGACTGAGTGAGGTCGCCTGGGAGGAGGGGTGTGAACTCAGGTGTTTGCTGGGGTGGGCCTCATGGCAGGAGAGGCCTTTGGTGCTGGCTCTGGAACCCTGGGGAGGAGTCTGTGGAGGGAGGGGTGGCGGGGTGCGGGTGCCCCGGGTCGGGGAACAGGGTGGCCAGAGATGCCGAGGTAGGAAGAATGAGCAGACCTGGTTCTTCAGGTGTGCCCAGGAAGCGCCATTCTTTCTGACAAAAGTGAAATTAAGGTGCCGGAACTCATTATCCGGACTTTCTCTGCGCTGCGAGGCCCATCCCTGCTTCTGTGGTGGTATTTTCTCTCTTTCTCTTTCTCTCTCTCTTTTTTTTTTTTAATAAAAATAACTATGAAGGGTTCAAGGTGCTTTCTTTCACGACATCTCAGCTCTTAGGTCCCAGTGGTGCATCGGTGGCAAAGAATGTCCCCTGTCACCACGGCTGCTTGCCTTTATTTGAAGTGTCTGGCTGAGCTATCTCCCTGTGACATGCTTCTTTCAGAGCGAATTATTCATCCCCCCGCGGCCCCCACCTCTCCCGGCCCTGGGCTCTGTTCATCCCCGCAGGTGTGAAGACAGGCTCAGCCTTTGTGTGTGAGGAGCCTGCCCCCTCCTTGGCTCCCCTCTTGGATCCCCTCCAGGCCTGTCAAGGCTTTCCTCGCTCCAGGCCCTTGCGGTGTGCGGGGCTGATGTCTCCTGTCATCCAGGGAGGGCTGCACAGCCTCCAGCCGGCCTCTAATCTCCCCCTCCACAAAGGGCAGCCCTGTCACTCAGGGAGATAGTGGGGGAACCTGGATCTGGGGCCACACAATGAAGCATCCATCCTGCCTGAGTAGGAGGAAGCAGCCTAGCAGAGGTGGCTGTTGGGGCAGAGGGCAGGTGGGCAGGGGCCTGGGCAGAGAGAGTGAGAGCTCAGCCATCTTAAGCCACCGAAGTCAGGGAGTTAAGCTTTTTTGGTGGAGTACGCAAGTGGCATAGGCCAGGCGCAGTGGCTCACATCTGTAATTCCAGCACTTTGGGGGGCTGAGGCGGGAGGATGGCTTGAGGCCAGAAGTTCAAGACTAGCCTGGGCAACATGGCGAGACCTTGTCTCTGCAAAAAAATAAAAAAACAAGCTGGATGTGGTGGCACCCACCTATAGTCCCAGCTACTCAGGAGGCTGAGGTGGGAGGATCACTTGAGCCTAGTAGGTGGAAGCTGCAGTGAGCTATGACTGCACCTCTGCACTCCAGCCTGGGTGACAGAGCAAGACCCTGTCTCCAGCAAACAAATAAATAAAACAAGTGGCACAGAGCAAGCTGGCCAATCCTGGTAGTGCTGGCTAATGGTTAGTGCAGAGGGGGCAGTCTTGGTGGCTGACTTGGGGCCATCCTACAAAAATGAGGGAGGCACCTATCGAAATAGGGTCAGCTTCCCCATCCTCCACCAGACTCCAGAATTCTTCCTCTGCCTTCTGCATCAGTGGTGATGAAAAACTGATGCAGGGAGGCAGGGGTGGAGTGAGCAAGCTGAGACCAGCCTGGTGCCCAGGGTCAGGAGCCTGCTCTTTTGAGCCTCAGTCCCCTCCCTGTGTGTCCACAGGAAGCACAGTGCCTGAAGACACAGGATGGGTCCCTGTGGTGGAGGTGCCCGGGCAGCACCTGCATATAGCAGGTGCTCACTGTTGGTGTTGGCATGGTGGCACACAGCAGAGGTGGAAAGCAATGTGCTGCCTGCAGACAGGCTTTTGTGACCTACCCCGTGTCTACAAATGTATCTTCTGAGTTACTAACAAGGAAAAATGTGGCCACGCAAGGCCCACCTTACTTCAAGGCATAGCGGCTGTGTAGAGCAGCACTGCCCCTGGAGATGGCACAGGGTCCCCCCTGCCTGCACCCCTGGGTTCTCCTCCACCTCCCGCTGTTCCCCCTCTGTACACCGGCTGGTGACACTCAGTCACAAGCTTTCATTGGCTCCTGAGACATTTGAGGTTGAGAGCTCTGGGACCTGGAGCAGACTGGGGTTTTCATCCCACCACTTCATTAGCGACCTGTGTAGTCAGCCTTGCTGAGCCTCAGCTCCTCATCTGTAAAATGGGACTCAAGATCCTCACCAAATGAAAAGGGCAAGCATACATCACCTGCCCCTGAACCTGGAAGAGAGAGCGGGTTCCCAACCAAAGAGAAGACACATTGCTGAGGCTGCCTCGCCATGGCTCACCGCTGACAGTATGGTGTGCACCCCACAGGGCTCAGCTTTCCCTGCGGGTGGGCAGCGTGACCTGGGCAAGCAGGCAGGGCTGCCAGGGCCTTGGCCTCGGCCCAGCAGGGAGCGGGCAGGGGCTGTGGCCAAGGGTCTCTGGAGGAGGCTGCATCTCCGCAGAGGGGAGCCCTCCTGAAACCCCCTCCAAGCTGGAAGCTGGCCCCTCAGAGGGGAAAACAGGTGCCGCGGGCGACTCTGAGCTCCCCACTGTAAATGAATCCACCCGAGCAATTGGGAACAGAAAGTGCTTCCTGTCCCGGCCTGAGACAATGGACAATAAACGCACCCAGCCTGCTGGGCCCCGGCCCCTGACCCCAAGGCTTCAGGAAGGGGCCCCCACACGCACACACCTGCGGTGCGCGAAGCTCGCATTGTTCTGGGCTCATGGCCGAGCAGGGCCCCTTGCTCTCAGGAGCCTCCAGCTCTTTCTGGACCTGAGCCCCGGGAGTCTTCACTCCGCCCAGATGTGCTTCCTGTGGAAGGAGACCCCCAGATGACATAGGTGAGCAAGCGTCCTTGGGTTCGGGTTCATTTGATGCATATTCTTGAAGCCTCTACCATGCACGGGGCCTGCACACCAGCAGCACATTACAAAGCCTTTCCAGAAAGGCTGTGGTCTCACACCGAGCACCAGACAGCACACGGGCCTGCCCCTCTCCGCCTAGCACACAGACAGGGCCAAATACATCCTGCTGGGGAAGGCCCAGTGGAGGCGACTCCTTGGAGTGAAAGGCCCTGAAATGCCAGAGGCTCCTGGGATGTGAGGCTCCTTCTGGATTTCTGAGGCTGATAACCGAATACTCTTGACTTGAATAGTTGATGAGCTTGTGGAACATGGTGTGCATGTGCACACCACCACGAAGTTAGTAATCAATCTTGCTTGCTAGGGCCATGTGTGTGTCCATATTTTGTCTTTTAATTTTTTTTGAGATGGAGTCTTGCTCTGTCGCCCAGGCTGGAGTACAGTGGTGTGATCTTGGCTCACTGAAACCTCTGCCTCCCGGTTCAAGCAATTCTCCTGCTTCAGCCTCCTGAGTAGCTGGGATTACAGGCATGTGCCTCCATGCCTGGCTAATTTTTGTATTTTTAGTAGAGACGGGGTTTCACCATGTTGGCCAGGCTGGCCTTGAACTACTGAACTCATAATCCACTCACCTTGGTCTCCTAAAGTGCTGGGATTACAGGCATGAGCCACTGCGCCTGGCCTCTTGTCTTTTAACTTTATTTTGAGTTGAGGTCTCACTCTGCCACTCCGGTTGGAGTACAGTGGTGCTATCATAGCTCACTGCAGTCTCAACCTCCTGGGCTAAAGCAATCCTCCCACCTCAGCCTCCTGAGTAGCTGGGACTACAGGCACGTACCACCATTCCTGGCTAGGTTTTAAACATTTTTGTAGAGATGGGGTCTTGCTATGTTGCCCAGGCTGGTCTGAAACTCTTGGGCTCAAGCGATCCTCCCACCTCGGCCTCCCAAAGTGCTGGGATTACAGGCATGAGCCCCACACCCACCTCAATGTCTTTTAATGTCATTAAAAGACAATCATTTTGTCTTTTTTTTTTTTTTTTTTTGAGATGGAGTCTCGCTCTGTCGCCCAGGCTGGAGTGCAGTGGCGCGATCTCGGCTCACTGCAAGCTCTACCTCCCAGGTTCATGCCATTCTTCTGCCTCAGCCTCCCAAGTAGCTGGGACTACAGGCACCCACCACCACGCCTGGCTAATTTTGTTTTTGTATTTTTAGTAGAGACGGGGTTTCACCCGTGTTAGCCTGTATGGTCTCGATCTCCTGACCTCATGATCCGCCTGCCTCGGCCTCCCAAAGTCCTGGGATTACAGGCGTGAGCCACCGCGCCCGGCCTCATTTTGTCTTTTAATGAATAATGGACTAGCACAGCCTTAGAGAAGGAAAGAGCAGAGGTTCTATGTCCAGTCAGTGGGGAACTGGGAGATTCATTCTGAAAGGCTTTGAGGAGGAACTGGGCCCGGGTCACTCTTTGAAAGGGTGGCTCTCCCATTTTTCCTGCAGAAAATCTCAGCAGTGGGTGAGGCCGAGGAACTGCCCAGAGCCCCAGAGCACGGCAGTGGGCAAGCAGTCCTCCCTGTCCTGGGCATCCCTGTGGCCATTGAGCTCCTGGGTGAGCAGCTGCTCTGAGACAAGTCTGGTGAAGAATACAGCAGGACTCTTGAACATTCTTCCTTAAAATAAACGTTTATCTGTGGAAACCAGAACTGCCCTTGGCGCGTGGCTCGTGGACGTGCTGGGCGGCTGGGTGGGGCGGGTGCATGGGTGGAGCCTCAGCTCTGTTTCTTTCTCTGGGTGGTGTCCCCACTGCCGGGCTTGTCCCGCTCTCAGCTCTCTGGGGAGGTCCCCTGTGAAGGGCCTGTCTTTCCTGTCCCCTCCCTCGGATCATTAATGAACCACTCTCTCTCTCTTTTTCCTTTTCAGTGATTGGGCTGTCGGAATCAAAGAGGCCCTCCGGTGACTCAGGCGTTTCCCATTGCCCTATTCTAGCATCCTCTACTCTTAGCACTGAGAGTTTTTCACGTCCTATTTGGAACTGATAGGAAACCCTTTCATTGTTTCACTACATGGATATTAGCACTGATGAAGGAAGCGCTCCATCAGATAGTCGTCCGCTGCAGTGAGCTGGTTTCCAGCACGAGCCTGCCTAGACTCAGCGTCTCCTGCCTCCAGGAACCCCCAGACTCTCAGCCCCTAGGCACCCTGGGCTAGGGTGGACGGAAGCTTCTAGGCATTGTGGGGTCTCTGGCACCAGAGACACTCAGGGGTCTGGGGACCGAGTTTGGGCCCTGTACCCACCCACTACCATCTGACATGGTGAAAGAGAGAGAGAGAGAGATGACGAGCTCAGGCAGGGATGGCTTCTCCAGTGCCCACAATGTGCCAGGACTCTGCTCTGCCACTGCAGGCCTCTCCTCACCCTTCCCTCCCAGACATCAAGCTCTGGTTTCCAGCTGTGCTCCTTGAAGCCCTCGGGCTCTCTGGTGACAGCCACAGAGCCTCTGAGCAACTTCGCTTTCGGCTATTTTCCATGACCTAGTCCTGGGTAAGGCTTTATTTGAATGAAGGGTTCTGCTGCTAAAAAAAAAAAAAAAAAAAAAAAAAAAAAAAAAAAAAAAAAAAGTTGGAAAAACCATCACCTGATCACAACTTTCTAAGGCAGATATTTTGTTTTGCAATGAGATATTTGCAGTGGTTTCACTAAAGCCTGATCTTCCCACTGGACTGTCGGCCTGTCAGGATGAGGACGTGTCTATCACAATCAGTATGCCCTGAATGAACGGGTGTCACCCTCCTCCCCCTAGTGAGAGATAAGGACCTCAGGCTCAGAGAGGTTATGTGATTTTCTCAAAGCCACACAGCAAGATTTGGCAGGTGAGCCTTACTTCTCTTCCCGGGTGAGCCTGTGGTCAGGGGCAAGGCTTTTGGATGATAAGAGTGAGGTAGAGCCAGCTCTAGATTGGGGGTGGCAGAGGGAAAAGGAGGAGCGGGGGTTCCCAAAGCACCATTCTGCTTTCTGTGAGAAGGGATTTCCCCTCAACAACTTCTGCCCCATTTTTCAGAGCTAAAGTGACAAGCCACATCCATGTCCCTGGTTAAAGGTGCTCCCCCTGCAGGAAACACATGTGCACTTGGGATGGAGCCCTCTGTGCGGGAGTGGCTTGCTCACCTCTCAGCCGGTGCCAGCTGGGTGGGTCTCTCCCAGCTCTCGAATCCTAACTGCAACCACCATTTATTCAGCACCTGTTATGCACCAGGCACTTTATGTATGTTATTGCTAACCTTCAAAACAAGCCCTTCCCAACATAAGCGTTTTTGTGCCCAACCCATAGGTCTGAAACTGAGACCCAGAGAGGCTGAATGACTTGCTCACAGTCACACAGCAGACAGCGGCAGGCAGTAGTGAAGTCGGCTCTATGGATTGTATACCTGGGCTCCTCCAGGCCTCTGCGCTGCCCGGCCTGACACCCTAGCAGGTTGGGTATTCAGAGGTGCCTGGGGAGCTGGTTAAAAGTGTAGATTCCAGGCCTCCTTACCCTTAGGGACTATGACTCAGTAGCCCGGGGCAGGGCCCCGGCATCTTCATTTTGACAGGCCGTCCCGGTGGCTGCCATGCACAGGCAGGTTTTAGGAACATCATGGGTTGATGATTCCTGGTCTCCCCAGCCCTCTTGACCTGGCCACAGAGAGCTGCCTTTCCAGCGAGGTCGGCCGAGATGACGCTGCCGGGAGAGCAGTCTTCTCTGTCGTCCCAGAGGGGACTCCTCAGAGGAAGGATGAGTCTGAGGGTTCCGGTTGTCTTGGCCTGAGACCACCCAAGGTCTTTTAACAGAAAGAAACCTCACAGATTCCCAGTGTTGATTTCATACCTTTATTTTATATATCTATTTTTATTGTGGTGAAATACATATAACAATAAAATTGCTGGGCGTGGTGGCTCACGCCTGTAATCCCAGCGCTTTGGGAGGCCAAGGCGGGCGGATCACGAGCTCAGGAGATCCAGACAATCCTGGCCAACATGGTGAAACCCTGTCTCTGCTAAAAATACAAAAAATTAGCCGGGTGTGGCTGCACACACCTGTAGTCCCAGCTACTCAGGAGGCTGAGGCAGGAGAATCGGTTGAACCTGGGAGGTGGAGGGTGCAGTGAGCCGAGATCGCACCACTGCACTTGAGCCTGGGCGAAAGAGTGAGACTCCGTCTCAAGCAAAACAAAACAAAACAAAACAAAACAAAAAAATTTACCACCGTAACCATTTTAAGGTGTAGAGTTCATTGGCATGAGATACAATCATATTGCTGTGCAACACTCACTACTATTCATCTCCAGAATGTTTTTCATTGTCCCAAACTGAAATTCTGCACCCATTAAACACTAACTCCTCATTCTCCCTCCTCCAGCCCCCGGCAACCACCTTCTACTTCTCTGTGTCTGTCAATGTGACTGCTGGGATCTCATATGAATAGAATCACGCAGGACTTGACTTTGTGTGCCTGGCTTATTTCACTCAGCATCATGTCCTCCAGGTTCACCGATGTGGCAGCACAGCTCAGAACCTCCTTCCTTTTTAAGGCTGAGTAATAGTCCATTGCGGGACAGGCTGCATTCATTTATCCATTCATCTGTAGATGGAAACTTGAGTTTCTCCCACCTTTTGGCTGTTGTGACTTTGGCTTATTTTAACATTATATAAATATGAGGCCAGGCATGGTAGCTCCCACCTGTAATCCCAGCACTTTGGGAGGCTGAGGTGGGAGGATCACTTGAGCCTAGGAGGTTGAGGCCGCAGTAAGCTGAGATCAAGCCATTGCACTCCAGCCTGGGCCACAGAGCAACACTCTGTCTCTAAAAAGTCAGTCAACCAATCAATCAATCATTCAATCAATCTATGCTCACCTAAAACTAAACATTGGTACTGTCTACTTCTACAACAAGATGAAAACGAAAGATAAGTTAAATCCAACCTAAAACTAAACATTGGTACTGTCTACTTCTACAACAAGATGAAAACGAAAGATAAGTTAAATCCAACCAAAATTACAAGACGAATAAAATTCAAGTGAATGGTATTAGTCTATGCCAATGAATAATGCTGTCTTGCTTGAAACAGGAATGTGGTGCTGATGGCCTCAGTGCAGCTTCCGTGGAATCTGGCACATTCTCTAACCACTGTGACAACTCCATTTTCCTTCTCCTTTTCTCTCTTTGAACTCCTGCAAAGCCTCAGTGTCTTAAAACACAACCAAGTGCCATTGCCGTTCTCTTGTCATGAATGCGTCCTTTCCATCTGACATCCACCTTTCTTTCCTTAGTATCCTGTGGCCATTAAAGTCTCACCGAATGGCTATCAGGCCATGATCAAACTGAACATTGGGACTGGAATTTTGCAGGTGCAAATAATCATGGAAAATGACTTCCTAAAGTTAAAAACTCTTGGTGAACTAGCAGTCTGGAGACCATGCCCATTGGCCCCAGCTTCAGAGGTGGTGGTCCAACCTCCTCTTCAGGTCGCTTCCACCTGCCTGTGGAGCTCTCTGTTGTCTGAAGTTACTCTCTGATCGCCCTGGTTATCAGGAGGCTTCAAGGCTGTGCTGGCTGACTGCAGATAGCCTCTCAATCTATTTCCAAATCCGAGTCCCCACGAGGCACCTGTCGTGTTCTTCTCCACTTCTATTTAATTATTTATTTATTTATTTATTTATTTATTTATTTATTTATTTATTTATTTAAAGACGGGGTCTTGATCTGCCCCTAGGCTGGAGTGTAGTGGTGCAATCACGGCTTGCTGCGGCCTCAACTTCCTGGGCTCAAGCCATCCTCCCGCCTCTGCCTCCCGAGTCGCTGGAGGCCACAAGTGTGCACCACCATGCCTGACTATTTATTTATTTGTTTTTGTAGAGATGGGGTCTCACTTTGTTGCCTAAGCTGGCCAACTCCTGGCCTCAATCGATCCTCTCGCCTCAGCTCCCCAAAGTGTTGGGATTACAAGCATGAGTCACCGCACCCCGTGGCTTTTTCACTTTTAATTCCCAATGCATTGCCATGCGGAAAGGCTATGCAAAATCTGAGATCAGGAAAACCCCCTCCCCAGATTATGGACCCTGCACCATGCCTTTGGCATTTGGGACCTCTCTTTCCCGATTTCTTTCTTCTTTTCTCCCCCAGGTATGGGCCTTGCAGAACTTTTATTATTATTATTTATTTATTTACTTTGAGACGGAGTCTCGCTCTGTCGTCCAGCTGGAGTGCAGTGGCATGATCTCGGCTCACTGCAAGCTCCGCCTCCCGGGTTCAAGTGATTCTCCTGCCTCAGCCTCCCAAATAGCTGGGATTACAGGCGCCCACCACCACACCTGGCTAATTTTTTGTATTTTTAGTAGAGACAGGGTTTCACTATGTTGGCCAGGCTGGTCTCGAACTCCTGACCTCATGATCCGCTCACCTCGGCCTCCCAAAGTGCTGGGATTACAGACGTGAGCCACTGTGCCTGGCTTGAACTTTTATTATTTTTAACAATATGAGTCACCATTATTGAGCACCTACTATGTGCCAGGGACTGTGCTAAGTTAAAAAAATTTTTTTTTAGAAATGGGGTCTTGCTATGTTGTCCAGGCTGGTCTCAAACTCCTAGCCTCAAGTGATCCTTCTGCCTCAGCCTCCCACAGTGCTGGGATTACAGGCGTGAGCCATGGCTCCTGGCCTATACTAAGTTCTTGACACCTGCTGTCACTGTGTCCTCAGTGCACCCCAGGAAGGACCGTAGTGCTTCTGCTCCCTGCATGGGGACCTTCAGAGAAGTCCAGTAGCTCTCCTGGGACCACACATGCAGGAAGTGGCAAGGCCAGGTCTGGCTCACCCCTCTGAGGCTCCACACTGTCCCACCATTGGGTTCATTCTTTGGGTAAAATGTTGGGCCGGGTGCTGTCTGGTTCTATCAGTGGGAGAGACTGGCTTTGAAGCCGTTCCCAGGCCGCCCCTGCCCCAGCGCGGGAAGTTGGCCGTTCTCTTCTGGGCTGGCGCTTCCTGAGGCAGCCAGTGCTGGAGACAACAAACATCTTTCTCCCAACATCAGTTTTTCCCTTCATTGTTTAATGACTGCGGCTCTAACCTGACTCCCTTCTGTTCTCTTTCATTGTAAATGTGTGGGGGCCTTTAGGCGGGATGGGTAAACCAGGCTTCGGGGGGCTAGCTGGGGCACCCACAGCCATTTATAACATTGTTGATGTGGGAAAGCGGTTTCGTCATCCCAACAACAGCCTTACAAAAGAATGTTAGGAGCACAATTAGTTTGTAAATTGGTCACTTCCTGTCTTTGTTGGGGTGGAGTGAGGATGGGCACAGTAGTTAGTTTTAAATACTAAATGAGATAGTACATGAAAAAAAAAAGCCCAAAACACAGTGATTAGGGCACTGGACCCTCTCAAAAAATACGTAGTCACCATGACATTCTTATTATTGTTATCATCGTTTCACAGAATGGTAAAATCTGTGTGGCTCAGGAAGGCAGAACAGAGACCAGTGAGTTGCAGGTGGTGACCTTCTCCTGGAGTAAAGGGCTTCCTAATCCATCAAGTCCATTCACAGTGGAGCAGACTGGCAGTAAGCCCCCCATCCCTGAGGGTGTTCAAGCAGAGGCTTGGCCTGGGCAACAGGACCCTTGAAAGTTCCATCCAAATGTCGAGTTCTAGCTTCTCTCCCTCCCTCAGCAAGCCCTCAGCTGGGGCCATGCTGCCCCCCGACCCCAACAGCCAGCACACATCAATGCTTTGGTTCAGCAGAATGGACCAAGCAGCTGCAACAGACTTGCCGGACAGCAGAGCACAATTGCCAAAGGCAAGGACTCTGGAGCCTGGAGGTCCTGGGTTCAAATCCTGACTTTGCCACTGCCCAGGAGTTGAAACATAGGCAGGGGACTAACAGTTTCTGGGCCTGTCAAATGGAGCGAGTAGCACTGATCTGCTGGGGCTCTCAGGAGGATTAAATTAGGTAAAATATGTAAAGTGCCTGATTTGGAACAAGACACTAGTTCCATCACTTGCCAGCAGGGCAAGTCACTCAGTCTCTCTGCGTGTCACTAACTTCAGCTCTGAAGCTGGGTGGTGACGTCTTCTGAGCACAAGGTCACGGTCATCATGACGCTGGCAGCCACTCTGGGAAATACTAGGCACGGGACGGACCCTTGGCAGGTGGCGATTATCCCAGCCTTAGCCAAATCCATCCCCTGTGCCATGAAGCCTTCCTCAGTTTTTCTTTCTAATAACAGCTAACACTGAGCAAGTGCCATGTGCCAGGCATGGTGCTAAGCAATTTAAATACGGTAACTCACATTCTCAGTACAGCCCTGTGGAATGGGCAGTGTTACCATAGCCACAGCATGGAATGGGCAGGGGAGGAGTGCAGAGGAGTGCGAAGGGACTCACTCAGATTCACACAACCAGTTAAATGGCAGGGCCAGGGTCTGACTGCAAAAGTCTTGCTCAAGAGAAGATCAATCTGCAGACCCACAAGGCTGGCCAGCTAGGTGCCCTGTGTCCAGCCGTGTCCCTTTGCCGCGTTGGTGGTGGCCCCAGCATGCCTGACTATGGTCTGGCTGGGAGTGTAAGGTGCTCACGGGCTCAGGGAGGGCTTGGAACCTCCCTTTGTACTCACCAGCACCATACTGTGAGCCTCCGCAGACCCCATGTAGATAGTCTCTGGGAAGTCAGTTCCTCAATCTCGACACCCACCCCCCACAGCTCAGGCTGCAAAAGCCCTGGCCTGGGACAAGGTGGTGTGGCCAAGACGTAATGTGGAGAGGGGCGATAAGTCAGGAGGTGGCTGCTGTACCCTGGCCCTACGACCAAGGCTGTGACTTTGTGCAATCTAGCCGAGCTCTCTGAATTTCCTTTCCTCCTCTTTTTTATTGAATTATATATATTTAACACAGATGGGGTCTTGCCATGTTGCTAAGGCTGGTCTTGAACTCCTGAGCTCAAATGATCCTCCCACCTTGGCGTCCCAAAGTGCTAAGATGACAGGTGTGAGCCACCACGCCCGGCCCCTTCCTCCTCTTTTAACATGAAGAGTTACTAGAGATTTCCCAATAGCAATTCCGACACAAACTTTCTCTCAGTTAGGACAAGAGCTAGAAATTCTATTTATGTTGGTGGGAAAGTGGGTTAGGACAATACAATCAAGAAGAGAGACCTTGAGCAAGGCTGAATGTAGGAAGTGGCTAAAATATTGACCAAAATTCCTCCTGAGACCTTAGAGTTCCCTTTGTAAATAAGCTGTTCCCTACCGTGAGAACTAGGGATGGGGAAAGTGAGCAGATGGGCTGAGCTGGGGCCTAGGGCAGAAGGAAGAAAGGACCAGGGGCTGTACTGTACTCAGTCTCTCTTTTCCAGAATGTCTCCAGAATCTGTCTTCTAGATTGTTCCTTCCCTGTCAGATTTTGAGGCAGAGGCTTGGCTCTCAAACCTCCTGTGGTGATGCTGTTTTAATCTGTGACTTGCTTTCGGGCCTTTGTTTCCCAGTCCCTACGATTAAAGCACACTGTCACCAAGCGGCAATGGTGTTTCTAGCTTGCCTATGTGCTCGGAAGATTTAACGGTGGCTGTGAATTCAACCAGAACTGAAGACATTGGCTTAAATTTTATTTTATTTTTTTGTGACAAGCCTTAGTCTGCTGCCCAGGCTGGAGTGCAATGGTGTGATCATGGCTCACTGCAGCCTTGACCTCCCAGGCTCAAGCAATCCTCCTGTCTCAGTCTCCCAAGTAGCTGGGACTACAGGTGTGTACCACTATATTCAGTTAGTTTTTAATTTTTTTATAGAGATGAGGTCTCACTGTATTGCCCAGGTTGGTCTCGAATTCCTGAGCTCAAGTGATCCTCCGGCCTCAGCCCCCTAATATGTTGAGATTACAGGCGTGAATCACCATGTCTGGTCTTTTTTTTTTTTTTTTTTTTTTTGGTGGAAACAGAATTCTGTATTAGCATTTTGGCTGCTGTGAGTTGCCAACTCTGTTCTTCATACTGTCTGCCTTCAGGAGTCCATAGTCGCACACCTTTTCCCTCAGATTCTCATCACATTCCTGATGAACATCATGGTAGAGATCTCTTTAGCAATGGAAAGGGGAAACTCCTTCTGTGGCGTGAAAAGTTTGTCTTTTTCGTTTGAAAAACGAGGTGAGAGTTTTGATTTTTGCAAAGGCACTAGGTGGTTTGCAGCAGCCCTTCCACGGAAGATGCCCAGAGGAGCTGCACAAAACACAGCCAAGTCGAAGGCCTGCTGGAAGGCACTGGAGAGCTGACGGTGGGGTGAAGATCCACGCAACGGAAACATGGGGAAAGGTGAGCTCAGCATTTGGGATCACTTTTTCCTTGAGGGCGCTTGCCAATGTCAGAAGAGGTGGCTGAGGGCTGAGTGGTGCTTTCGCAGATTGTGAGGATAACGGAGAGAAGGTGGTAGGAGCTGGTTCCTGGCTTGCATTTTTGGTTGGGACCGCGCAGCACTACACCCGGGCATACGGGTGGACTGGAGACCTACACCAGTCCTGGCGAGACCTGCTGCTCAGTTTCAGATAATATCAAACTCTACAGCTGGATTTAGGATTGCTCGTGCCCTCGGCACCTGGAAGAAACCATTTGAATACCTTTCTGGAGGAAGATAGCAGCATTCTAGATCTCATTATTTCTATTAACAATGTTTAAAATTTTAATGTCAAGCACACAATAATAGTAGCTAGGCCCAAGCAGAAACAAGACTGCACAAACGAACGCCAGGAGAGACAACAGATAACAGAAAACAGACAAGAAGAAACGGATGCTTCTCATTTTGGAAAATCAAAAAAGAAAAACAAAGAGTGAGAAATGGACAAATCCACAATTATAGTAGGAGGTTTTTATATACTTCTTGCCTCTCTCACTAACTCATAGAACAAGCAGAAATATATTAGTAGGATATACAGATTTAAATAACATGATCAGCCAAATTCAGACAGATACAACAACTACTTAGGTTACACATTTTTTTCAAGCCCACATTGGAAATTTACCAAAATGGATTCATACTGGGAAACAAGTCTCAAAAATGTTTTAAATAATTGAAATTATACAAAATATATTCTCTGACCATGATATAATTAAGTTAGAAATACTCATTAAAAAGATAACCAAGTTGGCCAGGCGCGGTGGCTCACGCCTGTAATCCCAGCACTTTGGGAGGCAGAGGCGGGCAGATCACGAGGTCAGGAGATTGAGACCATCCTGGCTAACATGGTGAAACCTCGTCTCTACTAAAAATACAAAAGATTAGCTGGGCGCCTGTAGTCCCAGCTACTTGGGAGGCTGAGGCAGGAAAATGGCGTGAACCCGGGAGGCGGAGCTTGCAGTGAGCGGAGATCGCACCGCTGCACTCCAGCCTGGGTGACAGAGCGAGACTCTGTCTCAAAAAAAAAAAAAAAAAAAAAGAAAAAGAAAAAAAGATAACCAAGTCTTCAAATGTTTGGAAATTAAACAGTACTCTTTTTTTTGAGACAGAGTTTCACTCTCGTTGCCCAGGCTGGAGTGCAATGGCGCAATCTCAGCTCACCGCAATCTCTGCCTCCTGGGTTCAAGTGATTCTCCTGCCTCAGCCTCCGGAGTAGCGGGGATTACAGGCATGTGCCACCACACCTGGCTAATTTTGTATTTTTAATAGAGACGGGGTTTCTCCATGTTGGTCAGGCTGGTCTCGAACTCCCGACCTCAGGTGATCTGCCTGCCTTGGCCTCCCAAAGTGCTGGGATTACAGGCGTGAGCTGCTGTGCCCGGCCTGATTTTAACCAGTTCAGAGGCATTTAGTGAACTCACAGTATTGCGTTACCACGCCCACCATCTATCCACAGAACTGTTTCATCTTCCCAAACTGAAGCTCTGTCCCCAATCAACTCTAACTCCCCATTCCCTCCCCAACCCCTAGCGACCACCTTTCTCCTTTCTGGGCTTTTGGACTTTTGAATCGTGTAACTACATTAATGAAGATCTTGATGTCGGTTGATTTTTCCAGAAAACAAACTCTGGGGAGTGTCCTGGGGTGTGTTCTTGGGGACAGTACCTCTGAGGGAGCAAAGGTAGCAGCATCGGCATAGCCCTCGGTGGACCCCGCGGGAACTCCGGAGCTGGGCTTTTGGGTCCCCACTTGGACCAGTCATTCCATGCCAGCTGCACCCACGGGGAAGTGGGGAGAGGCAGCTGTATTCAGCTGGCAGCAGCTCCTGGAGAGGGACACAGCCGAGAGCCAGGCCGCCAGCCCTGCTGCCGCTGGGGACCAGGTCTCCGTCCTGGGGAGCTCTGGGTGCCACAGCGTCTGCCACAGTTCTCTCTGTGTGTGGTGTTCTGCAGTTTCGCTGTGACGCATCCAGGTGTTGCTTTAGTATTATTTATCAGGTTTGGGATTTTTGCTTCTCCATTTGGAGAATTTATATTTTCTTTTCTTTTTTTTTTTTCTTTTTTTTTTTGAGATGGAGTCTCGCTCTGTCGCCCAGGCTGGAGTGCAGTGGCGCGATCTCGGCTTACTGCAAGCTCTGCCTCCCGGGTTCACGCCATTCTCCTGCCTCAGCCTCCCAAGTAGCTGGGACCACAGGCGCCCACCACCACACCCGGCTAATTTTTTGTATTTTTAGTAAGAGACGGGGTTTCACCGCGTTAGCCAGGATGTTCTCGATCTCCTGACCTCGTGATCTGCCCGCCTCGGCCTCCCAAAGTGCTGGCATCACAGGCGTGAGCCACCGCGCCCGGCCGGAGAATTTATATTTTCAATCGAGTCTGGCTGGACAGTTCTTAGCCATCGTTTTTTCAAATACATACTCTCCCCAGACCTCTCAGTTCCCCCATTCGGGAATCCTGGTTGAGGCGGGGAGAGCATTTTCCTTCTCTCCTTGACGTGGGGTCTCTTTTCCACAGTTTCCGTCTCCTTGCTGCGCTGGGCCTGTTTCTGTGTGCTGCATTCGGAGTTTTCAGCTGCCTTTCACTTATGTTTAAATAAACTTCTTATTTTAGAGCACTTTTAGATTTACAGAAAAGTTGCAGAGATGGTACACAGAGTTCCCATAGACGCCACACTCAGTTTCCCCTGGTGTTAATGTCTTCTCTTACTGTGGTGCGGTTGAGCCAGCCGAGGCCGATGCAGTGTAACTGAAGTCCATGCCACATTCAGGCTTCTCCATTTTACCCAGTGGCCGCAGGATTCCGTGCAGGGCTCCCCATCGCATTTAGTCTTCCCCTTAGGCTCTTCTCTTGGCTGTGACAGTTTCTCAGACTTTCCATGTTTTGGATGGCCTTGACAGTTCGGGGCAGTACAGTCAGGCGTTCTGTAGTATGTCCCTCTGTCGGAAAAAAAGCAGGTGTTTTTCTCCTGGTTAGACCGGGATTGTTTGTTGGGGGAGGATGCCTGCAGAGGTAAGCGCCCTGCCCATCACATCCTAGCAAGGGCACCTGCTGTCAACATAACTCAGCGCCTGCGCGGGTGAGCCCGCTTTGGTCAGGTTTCTTGTTTACAAAGTTGCTTTTTTCTCTGTTTCCGTGCTGTGCTCCCTGGAAGGAAGTCTCCATGTGAAGGCCACACTGAGGGCGAGTGGGGAGATTGGGAGTGGGGTTGGGTTCCACCTTCTTGATGCCCCTGCCGCTTTTGGCTCTAATGAATATTCCTTTTTTTTTTTTTTGCAAGCCCTGCTGTGTATTTAAAAAGATACTTTATATACTTTAACCATTTCTAGGAAATACAAGGCCACTCATGACTGTGTGACCTGGTCAGGCTACTTAACTTCTATGTCTGAGTTTCCTTATCTGGGAAACAGAGAGGCTGATATTCCCACCACATGGGGCTGTCGCCAGCAGGCACATGGAATGTTCAGAATGGTGTCTGGTTGTAGTAAGTGCTATGTAAGTGGCAGCTGTCATTAGAACGATGACTGCATGTTGCCCACTATCCTTTTGCCAGAAATGGAATTCCCATATACTTTTTTGATTTAACATTATTTATTTATTTATTTGAAACGGAGTCTCACTCTGTCACCCAGGCTGGAGTGCAGTGGCACGATCTCGGCTCACTGCAACCTCCACCTCCCGGGTTCAAGTGATTTTCCTGCCTCAGCCTCCTGAGTAGCTGGGATTACAAGTGCCCGTCACTACACCCAACTAATTTTTAAAATTTTTAAAGCAGAGACAGGGTTTCACCACGTTGGCCAGGTTGGTCTCGAACTCCTGACCTTGTGATTCACTCACCTGAGCCTCCCAATGTGCTGGGATTATAGGTGTGAGCCACCGGGCCCCGTCAATTTAACATTATTTTTAAAAGGATGGTGATGGCGGGGCACGGTGGCTCACGCCTGTAATCCCAGCACTTTGGGAGGCTGAAGCGGGTGGATCGTGAGGTCAGGAGATCGAGACCATCCTGGCTAACATGGCAAAACCCCATCTCTACTAAAAATACAAAAAATTAGCCGGGTGTGGTGGCAGGTGCCTGTAGTCCCAGCTACTAGGGAGGCTGAGGCAGGAGAATGGCGTGAACCCGGGAGGCGGAGCTTGCAGTGAGCTGAGATTGCGCCACTGCACTCCAGCCTGGGGGACAGAGCGAGACTCTGTCTCAGAAAAAAAAAAAAAAAGATGGTGACACCCCGGGGTTGTGTGGCTACACACAGAAGCCTGGGGCAACAGCAAGACGGCAGCAGCCATGGTGAGGCAGAGGAGTCAACGCCAGCCCGGGAAGCATCAGGAAGTCCACAACAGGGGAGTGAGATGGACAGGTAGGGCAGGTGGTCAAACAGCCAGGTGCAGCCCAGATGGGCATGCTAGACAGGATACCATGCCAGGAGGGGGCCAGTGGGAACCAGTGGGTCTCTTGAACACCGGACTGGACTTCTTTTGGGTGCCAGAGGTCAAGGAAGGTGAAACATTCTAGAGGCCTGAGACCCAGTTGGCTGCCCTCACACTGGACAGACAAGGAAGTTGCCCTGTAACCCTCACCAGAAGCCTGAAGATAATTTTAGAGGCCTGACTGGAGTTTGAAGAACGCTCCTGGTATTGCGGGCTGAGCTCTCATTGGTTCTAGCACTGAGCACAGCTGTGTGCGGGTGGCTGGAGGCTCATTGCACAGTGGAGCCAGGCGGGGTGGGGCCTTGGGTGACCCACAGCATCAATGCCAGATAGCTGCTGTGTAGGTTGTCCCAGCGTCTGTCCCCAGCCCTCTGCTCCCTTGGTGCCTTTCACTATAGAAGCTGACAGCCAAATACTTCCCAGACTTCACTATAGCTAGGAGTGGCATGTGACTCATTTTTGGCCCATGATATATTAGCAGATACCTTCTGGGCATAGCTTTTAAAAAGCCTTTCTTTCCTGACAGAAAGAGAGGGACTCAGCTGGTGCAACCCTTCCCCTTTCCTCTTTCTCCTTGCTTTGAACATGGATCTAATGGCAGGAGCTAAGGCAGCCATCTTGTGACCATGAGGAAAGAGACTGACAGCAATTTCAGCCGGGCATGCCTCAGCCATTGAACAGCACCTTCTCACAGATTTCTCATGTGAGAAAAATAAATTCCTGTTTGTTTAAATCACTGAAGTAGTTTTTTGGTTATTTTTTTGACTGAAAACAATCTTAACTGTTGTCTATAGTCAACCTGGCCACCATGATGACCCTCCTAACACATAGATAGGCATGATGTGCTCCCTCTTCTGCTCAGAATCCTTCCTTTGGAAGATGTCTTTGTCCTCTATCAGACTGCAAGGATACTCCCTGCTTGTAGAAGGTATAGAGAAGCAATTCCTAGCATTCACAGCTGGTGGTACAACACTTTGGGGAAATAATTGGCAATAGCTTTGCAAATTAAGGATGCTCATAACCTTCTTGCCACTAACCCCATGGAGCTGGCGGAGCAAGGCTTCCTCACACGGCGGCCCAGCCCAGGGCTGCACTTCACACTGGCTGGGGAAGCTGGGAACACAGAGCTGTGGGCCTGTCCCCACCAAGGCCTGCACTGTTGTGACCGGTGGCCATGGGTTTCCACGCAGCTGGACGGGGCTGCAGCTGGGCCCTCCTGACGGTAATGAAGAGCCTGGCGACCTGCTCGCTGCCACAGCCGTGCGGCAGGAAACATTCCAGGAGCACCTGTTTCCTGAGGACCCTGTCAGGGGCTCCCGGGCACCATCTGGGCCCTGCCCCACATGTTGTTTGCATTAGGACTTTAGAAAAACAATTCAACTTTGACTAATGGCGCTTTAAGTTTTTCAGGCGCATCCCAAAGTCTCACCCCTGCCCCACTCTCTAGTTCCTCTCCAGCTCTTCTCAGGAGGTTTCTAGACTGTCACACACACAACACACACTCTCATACACACACATACACACATCTACACACGACGCAGTCTTATAACTCACACACCACACCCACACACACTCAGAACACTCAGATGCACATTCATACAGACACACTCTCATACTCTCACACACATGCACACCACACTGGCACGCAGTTTTGGGCAACAACCTACTTTCTTCTAAAAAGTGGGTCCTAAGAATGCGTGTGGTTCAGCGTCTGTGACTGTGGGCCCTGGGCCAAGATGCCAGAGTCTCATCCAGTTGTCAGTGACCTGGCTCTGGGCACCTTGTCCACCTCTCCCTGCTGCCTTTGCCGCCTTGTTAGAGAGGGCAAGGCGGCTGCTGCTGGCACCTGCATGTAGGTGAGGAGTTAGAGCAGTGCCTAGTGCAGAGTAAGTGCTGGATGTGGTTGTTTTTAAAAATTCCAACCAAAGTAACAGCACAAGGCAGTACTGAAATTAACGTGCTTTCCCTGCAGAGTGTTCTGGTTCCATCATTCCGCTTCAGTTCTCCAAAGCTGAAAGGCTCTTTTCTCAGGGATGCTTTGCTTTACTGCACGGAAGTGGGAGTCTCTGGCCTCCTTTAGAGCAGGAAGCTGAAGCCCAGAGAGTTTAAGCTGCTCTCCTGACGTCACATGGCCTGCCAGGGCTGGGGCAGGGACTGGGGTAGGGACAGGTCTTCAGAGTGTCCATTGGGGGCCATCCAGAGACCACCCTCGCTCAGTGTCCAGTAGGTTGCCATTGAGGGCTAGGTGGGAAGGAGAGGAGGGAACTTGGTGGGGTGGTCTCTGCTGCAGACAGCCTGCACGGCCGCAGGAAACGGGTGGCTTCCGCGAAGCCCCCCAGCTGGAGTTGACACAGCCTGTCCAGCTGGACCTGGCCCAGTTTCCAGGCGGCTCCAGGGGCGGGGGGCGCTGGGGGGACGGTGGCGCCGGTGGGTGGGGGGTGCCCGGGGGGGGGGGGCGGGCATGTGGGGCAATGCCCAGCGCCGCAGCCTCTGCGGGCTTCCTGAGGCCTGGCTCTGGCCTGCCCCTGGGCCCTCCCCCCCCACAGGTCCGATGGCTCTAGCAGCGCTGCCATCTGAGAACAAAGCGTCCTGCAGGAATTCCGGCCGGGTAAGGCGATGCATTGTGGAGCCGGGCGCCGTGCCCGGCCACTCCCCACCCCCACCCGGGGGCTTGGAGTCACCCCCAGCGCTGAGGATGGCAAGAAACGCAGTCCTCGGCCCGTCCCCGAATGCCACAGCTGCGTGGATGCTCAGGTCACCTCTCCCCTTCCTGTCCTCAAAAGTGCCTGCCGCGGACGCGCCCCGAGGGGGCGGACGGGCCGCTTCCTGGCGGGGCGGCCGCGGGGGCCGGGCCAAGCCCCAGCCTGTTACAGGAGCGAAGGCTTCCTTCCTGAAAAACACGCCGGGTGCCCCGGCCTCTGCCGGTCTCTCCGCAGTGCCCGCGGCCGCCGCGCGCACCCCCGGCCTCCCGAGGCAGGGCGCACAGGATTGAGGTGGGGGACTGCCCAGCTCGCGCCCTGGAACGGCAGCCCCGCCTTGGCTCTAGACTCTTGGCCCGGTTTTCTCGTGTGTAGATGAGGCTCTTTCCCATGCCCCTTCTGCGGCTGGCTCTGCGCGGAAAGCATCCTGAATCCGGCCCTTGAGCCCAATCCCCTGTGCCTCCGGGTCCCCGTCCCCGCTGCCCCTCCCGGGACTCCTGCCTTCCGCCCAGGCCACAGCCTCCCCTCCACACACAGCTGGCAGGGTCTCGTTCACACCAAGCCTCCCCTCTATTCGAGCCCTCCCAAGGATGCCAGCCCTCCCCTCCCCTCTGACCTCACTCCCTCACTGGCCAGGGCGCCCCCCAACCCCGAGGCTTCTCAAACCCACAGGCCCTCTAGCTGTGCAAGGCTGCGCCCCCGGGAGTGATTCCTGGGTCTTCAAGTGCTGCCTCTAAATAACCCTCCTCTGCCCTCCGCGGTCTCGGGGTCTTAGGAGGCCCTCCCTGCCTCCACACCGTGGCTTATTTCGCCTGCTTCATTGGGGACGCCGGGACACTTAGAACAAGGCCTGGCGCTCAGAAGGTGCTTGATACACAGTCATTGCCCTCGTGGATGAGGAGTGCCCGTCCTGCCGTTGTCGGTATGGGCTGAGGGGTCACGAGTAAAGTGCTCAGTCTGACAGGAGCTCCGAGCCTCCGTGGCTGCTAATTCTTAGCAGCAGTGGCGCTGTGGTGTAGGTGCCCCTTTGCTGTAAGTCTCTGGTGGACCAGCATCCGCTCCCTCTTCTTTTGACATTCACCTTCATTTGCTCACCCACTCTTAGCCCGTGTGATTTGACTGCGGCTGACCCCATCACGCCCTAGTGGGGGTCACCTCAGCCATACCTAGTCAATCCTTGCATTCCTTTGCCCACAGCAGCTGACTCGGAGATGGGTATGACCGTAGTCAACCAGAGGCATTCCCTGTTTCTCCATGGCCTCAGGGCTGAGCAGAGGTAAGGCCTGGAACTGCTGCAGCCATCCTGCCACCAGGAGGAGAGTGCGGTCATCTGAGGAGGTGGGCTGAGCTCCAAGACAGAAGCTAGCGCTGGCTGACCAGTTGTGTTTAGGCCCCAGTGACTCAGAGCCTACCCGTGTCTGGGTTTTTCAGCTATCTATGTCAATAATGCTCATTTCAGTTAAGACAGTTCTGTTAAGTCACTGCCATCTGCCACCAGAAAAGTCCTGTTTGACCTAGAATCTGACCTGGAATCCTTACCTTCTCTCCCTCTGATCTGGGTGGACCTGCTTGGTCCCCTCTGGTCTGGTGTTTGGGAACCAGTGGTTCCCTCTGGTTCTCTCTCCTGTGACTCACTTTTCATGCTTTTTGTCTGGTCCCTGGTGATTGGTGTGTATGGTTCCTTCCTTTTTGGAAAACCAGAACTTAGGACATCTGAGTTTTAACACATTATTTACTCGTTTGCCAAATTAGTGGCAAGGCCTCGTTAGTGGACACAAGGTGTTCCACTAGAGTGTTCTGGCTGAACAGAGGCTCTGGTCATCAGGGAGCTTCTGAGACCTCTCCAGCTCCTCTGTAAGCCTGTTCCTCCCTTCCTCTCTTACTTACTCAGCTTTAAGCCACACGGCCACACTGGGGCATGTAGCTGTGTCTGCTCCCTGGACACAGTGAGTTCCTTACCACACCAAGGGCTTTGCCCTCTGTTCCCTCTGCCTGGACTGTGTTCTCAGTTGCCCACAGTGGTCTCCTTTTGCTCTTCATTCACTTCTTTTTTTCTTTTTTTTTTTTTTGAGATGGAGTCTCGCTCTTGTCACCCAATCTGGAGTGCAGTGGCTCAATCTCTACTCACTGCAACCTCTGCCTCCTGGTTCAAGCAATTCTCCTGCCTCAGCCTCCTGAGTAGCTGGGATTACAGGTGCCTGTCACCATGCCCTGCTAATTTTTTTTTTTTTTTTGTATTTTCAGTAGAGATGGAGTTTTGCCATGTTGGCCAGGCTGGTCTCGAACTCCTGACCTCAGGTGATCTACTCCTCTCGGCCTCTCAAAGTGCTGGGATTACAGGTGTGAGCCACTGTGCCCCACCTCTTCATTCACTTCTGAACTTCATTGTCCCCTCTTCTGAGAGGCCTTCTCCGACCATTCATCGCTTTCTATTCCAATCTCCCTCGGACCTTTCTGCAGTAGTTGTCATTTTGGAAATTATTTTATCCACTGGATCATCCATCTCCCTTACTGGAATAGAAGCCCCATGAGTCTTGGGGGTGTGTCTGTCTTCCCCTTGCATGCCTGATGCCAAGGTCCCCCTACATGCTCACACATATGGCCTTACTTACCTCCTTAGATACATGGAATCTCCTTGGTCCCATCCACCTGGGTAGAGACCTCAAGGTCATTCTTCATGGCCTCAGGCAAGCAGTGGCTGAGTCTGGCTTATTCCTCACCCCCATCCTTCCTGCTGCTCCATCCAGTGTCCTTGCCTTAGTTCCTGCTCTCGTCACATCATGCAGTAACTCCAAACTAGGCCCCCGCCCCTGCTTCTACCCTGCCCTCCTCCATCTTTGGCTAGGTGATTACACTCATGCCAGTGGCGTCATCTGGAACATTATTTGGTGCCCTCTTTGCCTGATGTATTGGTTGTAGGAAGCAGAAGTCACTCTAGGTGTTTTAAGTGGGAGGAGATTTAATACAGGGACTTGGGTGCTTCAATACCTGTGGAGAGGCTGGTGGACTGTGTCGAGGCTGAAGATGGTCCCAGAAAAACACTGCAGAACTGGCTTGTCAGGGGATCTGCCGCCACACCTCTGCTGTAGTTGGGGAGTAGGGAGTCATGAGATCACCATGGGAACTGCTGGTTTAAGGATATAGCATCTGAGGCCAGGTGCAGTGGCTCAGGCCTCTAATCCCAGCACTTTGGGAGGCCGAGGTGGGAAGATCCCTTGAGCCCAGGAATTTGAGGCCTGTGTGGTCAACATAGTGAAACCCTGTTTCTACAGAAAATTAAAAAAAAAAAAAATTAGCTGTGTGTGGTGACCCATACACCTGTGGTCCCAGCTACTCAGGAGGCTGAGGCGGGAGGATTGCTTGAGCCTGAGAGGTCAAAGCTGCAGTGAGCTGCGATTGCACCACTGCACTCCAGCCTGGCTGACAGAGCAAGACACTATCTCAAAAAAGAAAAGAAAAGAAAAAAAAAGAATGTAGCTTCTCAGCTATGATCCAGGGATTAGAAGCCACTTCAACTGCTGCAGCTGCTGTTGGACACCCAAGAAGCTGAAGCCAGGACCCTGGACTGTCCTTGCAGAGAGACGCACCAACTCCATGCCTCACTTACCAGCAGAAAATCCTCCAAAGTCACGTGGAGATGGTGTCTCTCTTCCGTTTGCCTTCCAAATCACACAAGTGCACATTATTGGCGGAACCTAATTTGAACTCAGTTGTGAAGGAGGCTGGGGAATGTAGTTTGTTAGTTTCCCAGCCTCTGCCTTAGGGTCTGGGACACAGAAGGAGGTGGGAGCAGATGCTGAGGGCTGGCCGCGTGGCTGAGCCCTGACCCTCGTCCTGCAGGTCCAGCCAGGGGAAGCCTTTTCTGGCCCCAGTGGAGGGATTGCCCGACGAGCCCCGTCTTCTCCACAGACTGCTCGCTCTGTGAAGAAGGGACCACACCATGTCTTCCTGTTCCCCTGTGCTGGGAGGGACCCACAGGGGAACGGTCTTCAAGCCCACACTGCTGCGGCAGCCCTCCCCTCTGTCCTGTGGTGTTTGCTGCCTGCATTGCCTTCCAACAGCTCCCACAGGCTGTCCTGGAGGCTTTCTGCCTCGGCAGCAGTTGTCCTTTCTCCTGGGGCCGACTTTTATCCCTGGTCTCTTCAGGTGCCTGCTAGGTTGCAGTAAGTCCATCCTACACAGATTTTTAAGGAAGAGCTTTTAAAAAATATTTTGAATCAGGTTGGGCGCGGTGGCTCATGCCTGTAATCCTAGCACTTTGGGAGGCCAAGGTGGGCGGATCACCTGAGGTCGAGACCAGCCTGACTAACATAGAGAAACCCCGTCCCTACTAAAAATACAAAAAATTACCCGGGCGTGGTTGCGCATGCCTGTAATCTCAGCTTTAGCTACTCAGGAGGCTGAGGCAGGAGAATCACTTGAACCTGGGAGGCAGAGGTTGCAGTGAGCCAAGATCGTGCCACTGCACTCCAGCCTGGGTAACAAGAGCAAAACCCTATCTCAAAAAAAAAAAAAAAATCTGTCTTGAATCTTTCATGAGGCTGGGAGGGAGGATGTCCACTGGAGGGGAGGGCTCAGCTTAAACTCCAGGGAGGATGTGTGAGGAGGGAGACTTCTCAGGGCGCCAGCCTAAGTGGCCTGAGCAGCGGCCAGAGCAGCAAGAACCCTGCCTTGTGTCCCACGCGGGACACGCTGGCCTCTGTGCTTGTGGTTGCTAAGCTGGATGTGATCACTAAGCACGGATGATGCCCAGTATGGGTGGGCAAGGGACCCCCACCCCGCACACCACATGGTTCTTCCCGGGTCAGTTAGAAATGACATGGCCTCCACCTGCCTCTCTGAGCAGCCTTGGCTGGCCCGATGGCTCTAACAGATGGATCTTTTGGCCTGAGGTCGAGGAGTTCCTGTTTCCCACTGTGATGATGTCAGCGAGCTGGGTCCTGGTGAGATGGAGGAAGGGGCTGCGGGGGTGGGGTGGAGGCTGCCCCTGCAGTGGGGCCAGTGCCCTCCCCCGCCCCCTCCGTGGCTTGCCCTGTTCTCCCTCTCACTCCTCGCTCACCCCGTCCTGGTGGTGCTCTGTGCCCGTGCACCCTCAACTCATCCCTGTCAGCTAGCATTCTTGGGTTGTAGACAACAGAGCACCAGCTTCAAACTGGCTTCAGTGGACATTGTTTTCTGGGTGTAGCACTTGCTTCAGGTGCAGGTGAATCCAGGCACTCAAACAGCATCCAAGGAGCCAGTCTCTCCCTGTCTGTTGGGTCTGCTCCCTTCTCCGTTGGATCCACTCTCAGTACAGTTCTTCCTGCAGGGTGACAAGTGGCCTCCAGCTGCTTTAGGGCCCTCGTTCTCCCAGGTGTAAATCTTTGTCCAGGTATTGCCTGCCAGAGTCCTGATATTTGCCCCAGTTTGGCCAGCTGGGATGGCATTTCTACCCTAGGCCAGTCACTGTGGGATGGGGCATAGGATCTGAAGGTGGCAGGACCTTCATGAATGAGGAGTAGGCAGCCTGGAGCTTAGCAGTGTTTTTGGAGTGAATGCGTGCACAGACGAGTGGATGAATGAGTGAATCAACCACTCTGCCTTGAGAGAGAAACACTTCTACACTGCTCATCCCACTTGCACTCTGGATTTCTGTCCTGTAAGTTCACTTGTGTGGGGAGGGAGCCCCTCCTGGCTAGATGCCATGGGGGCTACAGAAGTCTGAGAGAGGACCCCTATGGAGCAGCTCCATCCCCACCCATCAGCGGGATTCTCTGCCCAGTGACCAGTTTAAACTGCCCCCTCCTTTGTCCCCTCCTATTCCAACTATCGTTCTGGCTGAAACTACAGGTCATACAATGGGACTCCCAGCCCCAAGCACAGGCTGTAGGTGCTGGGGCCAGGCTCAAAGGAGCCCCTAGGGCACCTCCTCCAAGTCCATCCCACCCTCCCCCCTTTGTCCATGGCCACCCACCCTAGAGGCCTGCTGAGGAGTGGCCGCCACCTCCTTCCCTGGCCTCCCGCCCCCATCCCCATGCCCTGGCATGTGCCAGGAAGTACCAAGGATTCCCCATCTGTGAGAGGGGAGGCCAGTGCCCTGCCCCGAGAGGTCCACTGGCCTCCCCAGGCCCCTCCGCGCTGCCCTTCCAGAAACTCCCCAGCCTCTTCCTGCCTGGCTTCCTGCCCAAGCCCTTCCTGGAAACCAGGCCCACCCTGCCCCCAGCCCAGGGCGCCAGTATTTCCATGGGGTGATTCACACGGCCCTCCCCAGGCAGGGCCCCTCCTTCTACTCACGATACTGAAAGTTTGGAAAACAACCTGGGGGCGGGAAGGAGAGTCCAGCCACGGCCCCACCCCCACCAGATGGACCCTGCAGTCACCACAGAGTATGAAAGACAAGAAAATGGAAACAACAGGGCATGAAAAGCAAGAAAACAGGAGATTTTCTATTTAAATGTTCATCTAAAAGAAGAAATTAATGCAGCTTTATTAAGACATAAAATGCAAATGGTGTTGCAAAGTATGTCATTTATAAAGAAATGGTTATGGAGGTGCTTCCCTGTTTTTTTCATGATAGGGTGCATGGTCCACAAAGACCATCAGCCTGAGGCTGTTCTTCTCAGCCCCACTCCTGGAGCCTGTGTCCCCTGTGGGGAGTCCTGGGCCATCTTGGAGGGAGGATGGACCAGAGGGCCAGACTGTGGGTGTCAAGGAAGGAGGAAGGGGTGGACTCGGCTACTGAGGAACTGCCATGTTGTGTGTGGGGTGGGAGGGTGTTCAGATAAGGAGGTGATTGGACAGGCCATGCAGGGAGACAGCAGGATGACCGAAGTGATGAGTTGGGTGTGGAGGATTTTATTTCTTACTCGATGAGAAAAGGGGAAAAGTTTATGCCTTGCAAAACGTGATCCTGTTGGGTTCAATAAATTGTAAAAGTGAAATCAGGGTTCCACTTGAGTGCATGTGACAGAAACCCAACTCACCTTCAGGATGAAAGAGAAATTGCTGGTTTATGTACTTCAAAGCTCTACCAGCTTCAGGAATGGCTGACTCTAGGGCTTCTGTGTTGGCTTATTTCTCTGGAGACTTTCTCCTTGTGCTAACAGGATAGTTCCCAAAGGCTTCAGGCTCGTAATTAATCAGCTCAATAATTCCAGTGGAAAGAAAACTTCCCCTTTCCATTTGGGCCAGAAAAAAATCACCAGACTGGCTGACTATTGGCTCAAACTGGGTCATAGGCCCATCCCTGAAATAATCACAGTGACTGTGATTGGCCCTGCATAGGCCACAGGTTGGACTCTGGTGCCTCTGTGAGAGGTGATGCCAACCCTCATAAAATATCCTAAGGAATTTTCCTTAGGAAAAGTCTGTTCTTCAGGGAAGGGGAAATAGAATCAGGGCCGCTGGGATCCCCCACATTAATACAGCTGACTCCAGGGACATCCAGTTGAAAATACAGGGTCATCTTTCAAGTGATCACACACTTGTTTTTCCTCTAGGATTGGAAGGAAGAATGCATCCCTCTTAGCCAGTGACATGTTTGTGGGCAGCAGGACAGAGTCTGGGTAGGACCTCCGTAGAGAGCCAGGTATAGGCTTAGGGGCAGCTCTCCATGGTGTGGAGTGAAGTGAAGGGCAGAGAACACCTTGGGTGCCTAGGGAGCAGGGCAGAGTGGTCCTCCCTTGACAACCAGTGAGATTGGAAGATGACAGGCAGAGCAGCTGTGCAACCCAGCGGGAAGGTTTCCCTATCATTTAGATCTGTATTCAAACCCCAGCTCAGCCACTATTATAGGTGATGTCGCCTCTCTGAGCATAGCTTTTTATCCCCGGTGGAATGGAACTACCCCTCCCTGCCCCTGGTGGTTTTGAGGATTAAACAAGATGGTCTCTCTAGCTGCAGAACACTGTCCCTGGCACATGGTGGGGCTGGTGACAATTGTGATTATCGCAGGCTCTGGGTCTGCACAGTGTGTTCTGGGAGGGGTCTGGCCGGCATGGGGGCCGCCTTGCTCCTGTTGAGACTGATTTGGGCCTTAGTCATGGCTGGCCTGAGTCAGCATGTGGGAGGTCCCTGCTGACATGGCTTAAATTAGCTGGAGTTTGAGGCCTCTAGATAGGAGCAGGCAACAGGGAACTCCTGTCTGTCTCCTTCCCTGTTGCTGCAGGGCTCACCTCCCTCCTCATGAAGCTCCTCAGCATGGGCGGACATGTTGGACTGGTGCTCAGCATCCATGTCACCACCTTTTGGGGTCCTTCCTGTACTGCAGAGGCTGGAAGGATACAAAGTACCTTTTCGGGACCCCCTCGCAGCTAGGGCTCTGGAAATTATTGAGATTTGAGCAATCAAATACTCATCTACCACCTAACCATGATCCCTGGGGTGAGGAGTTCAGAGGATGTTTTCTGGACCAAAGCTTTGGGTAACACATTGGTGAGGGAAGCATGGGCATCTTGAAAGGCTGTGCCATGACTATTCTTTGCAGGCCAGCGATGATAGTGGGAGATGTCCCCATTGAAATGAGCTCCCTGAATAAATTGTAACAATGGCCATGAATACTTCTCCTCTCATCCACCGCACTCTGCAGCTCTTCCCAGGTGGAGTCTATTGCTCCACACCTTGTCTCTGGGTTTGGACATGTGACCTGCTTTGGAAAAATGGAACAGTAGGAAAGGTGATGCAGGGCAAGGCTTGGAAAGACCTTGTGCATTGGGGCTTGCTTGCTCTTCCCTTTCCTTCTGCCCTTGGAGCCCAGCCCCAGTGAAGTCTGGCTGGACTGCTGGACGATGAGAGGCATGTGCGTCCAGTGCCACTGCACTCTGGCCAACAGCTGGCCAATTGCCAGATATGTGAGTGAGGTTGTCCCGGGTTGTTCAGCCACCAGCCGCTACAGGCACATGAAAGAGCTCAGCAGGAATCAGCTCAGGTTACCCAGAACACAAGAACTGTTCAGCCGGTCCACAGAACTGCGAGCAAAACGAAAGGTTAGTGTTTAAGCCACTAGTTTTGGGGAAGTTAACTGATTCGAGGAAGTAGGAGAGTATGGGAGGTAGCCCCATACTGCAGGAGATAAGGTGGGCTGGAGCAATAATCAGGATGGCTTGGCCCACAGAGATCTTTGGTGGTGTCTAATTGATCATGATGTCCTTGAACTAAGTACATGGCAGCCTACGAAAGTCTGACCTGATCTGCATGCCTCTATGCCATGTTTTCATTTGCATTTGTTCAAATGTTTTCTAATTTCATTTGCAGTTTTTTTTCTTTGACTCATGGGTTATTTATTTATTTATTTATTTATTTATTTATTTATTTATTTGAGATGGAGTCTCCCTCTGTTGCCCAGGCTGGAGTTGCAGTGGCGCAATCTCGGCTCACTGCAAGCTCTGCCTCCCAGGTTCACACTATTCTCCTGCCTCAGCCTCCTGAGTAGCTGGGACTACAGGCACCTGCCACCATGCCTGGCTAATTTTTTGTATTTTTAGTAGAGACGGGGTTTCACCACGTTAGCCAGGATGGTCTGGATCTCCTGACCTTGTGATCCACCCACCTCAGCCTCCCAAAGTGCTGGGATTACAGGCGTGAGCCACCGCACCCGGCCAACTGATGGGTTATTTAGAAGTGTGTTATTTAGTTGGGGATTGACTTCCAATTTAATTCTATTGTTGTCAGAAGAGACACTTCGTGTGATTTTCACCCTTTAAAATATATTGACACTTGCATTATGGTGCAGAATACAGTCTGTTTTGGTCAACGCTGTCTGTGTACTTGAAAGATATGTATTCAGATGTTGGATGGAGTGTTCTATAAATAGTAATTAGATTAAGTTGGTTGATAATGTTGTTCATGTCTTCTATATCAGAGATTGCCAGGCTGGGTGTGGTGGCTCACGCCTGTAATCCCAGCATTTTGGGAGGCCAAGGCAGGTGAATCACCTGAGGTCAGGAGTTTGAGACCACCCTGATCAACGTGGTAAAACTCTGTTTCTACTAAAAATACAAAAATCAGCTGGGCATGGTGGCGCATACTTGTAATCCCAGCTATTCAGGAGGCTGAGGCAGGAGAATCACTTGAACCTGGCAGGCGGAGGTTGCAGTGAGGCGAGATTGTGCCACGGCACTCACACCTGGGTGACAGCGTGAGACTCTGTCTCAAAAAAAAAAAAAAAAAGATTGGCAAACATTTTTTTAAAGAGCCAGATAATAAATATTTTTGTCAGTGGAGGCCATACCATCTCTGTTGCAACTCAGCTACTGAACTCTGCCATTATAGCATGAAGGCAGTCACCAACAGTATATAAAAAAGTGTTTGTGGTTGTTTTCCAATAAAACTTTATTTACAAAAACAAGGTCAATCTGTTTTCAGACCTCTGTTCTATAAGTTTATTGATTTTCTGTCTGCTTGTTCTGTCAGTTATTGAGAAGATGTGTTGAAATCTCCAGCCATAACTGTGGATTTGTCTATTTTTCCTTTTAGTTTTTGCTTCATGTATTTTGAAGCCATGTTATTAGGTGCATTAATATTTAGGATTTTTATGTTTTCTTGACCAAGTAACTCTTTATCATTATGGAATGTCCCTCTTTAGTCCTGGCAATAGTTCTTGTTCTGAAATCTATTTCATATGATATTAGTATTGCGTCCCAGCTTTTCAAAAAGAGTAACTTCATGGTGTGTGTGTATTATATATATGGAATATATATATATTATATATGAAATATATATGTTATATATATGAAATATATACAATACAGAATATATATAATATGGAATATGCATATTATATATGGAATATATGAATATGTATATTATATATGGAATATATAATATATGAAATAATATATAATGAAATATATGTTATATATTTATGTATTATGAAATATATATTATATATTTATGTATTATGAAATATATATTATATATTTATGTATTATAAAATATATATAATATATAATAATATACACAAATAGAATATATATATATTTACACTCCACTTAAAAATTTTTAACCTATCTGTAGCTTTTATATTTAAAATGGATTTCTTGTAGATGGCATATAGTTAGGTCTTATTTTTAAAAAATTTGGCTGTGCGCGGTGGCTCACGTCTGTAATCCCAGCACTCTGGGGGGCTGAGGCAGGTGGATCACCTGAGGTCAGGAGTTCGAGACCAGCCTGGCCAACATGGTGAAACCCCATCTGTACTAAAAATACAAAAACATTAGCCAGGCCTGATGGTGGATGCCTGTAATTTCAGCTACTCGGGAGGCTGAGGCAGGAGAATCTCTTGAACCCGGGAGGCAGAGGTTGCAGAGAGCTGAGATCGCACCATTGCACTCCAGCCTGGGCAACAAGAGCAAAACTGCATCTCAAAAAAAAAAAAATTCGACCTGATAATCTGTGCCTTTTAGTTAGAATGTTAGAACATTTACATTTACTGTGATGATTGATATGGCTTGATTTAAATCTAGCATATTGCTAGTTGCTTTCTATGCCATCTGTTCTTTGTTTTTCCTTCTTTTCCTGCTTTATTTTTCTTCTGCAATGTCTAATATGCTGTTAATCCCATCCATTGTAGTTTTTATTTGTAGAAGCTTAATTTTTGACTTTTTTATATGTTCAATTTCTCTTTTCATCATGTTCATGTTTTCTTCTCCCTTCTTGAACATGTTGAGTATTTTTATAATAATTGTCTTAATGCCGTAATCTAATAATTCTATCATTTGTGTCATTTGTTGATCTGTTTCTATTGATTAATTTTTCTCCTTATATTTTCCTGTTTCTTTGCATGTCTGATGATTTTTGATTGAATAGCAGACATTGTAAGTGTTTCGATCCTGGGTGCTTGATTTTGTCTGTTTGTGCTTTGTTCTGGGATAGAGTTTGATTCTTTTGTGACTTGCTTTTAAGCATTGACCCAGAATAGCCTTTAATCTAGGACTAATTTGGCCCCATTGTTGAGTTCCATTCTGGCCAGTGGGAACATGAACGCTTCCTGGCCCTGTGTCAACCCTAGGGATTGTTCTGTCTGCTACTTTTCAGTGGTTCTTTACCTAGCCTCACAAGTTTCTTCACATACATGCAATGATCAATATTCCACTGACTAACCAAGGAGAGCCCTGTGCAGAACTTCAGTACCACCTACTCCCTCTCTTCAGCTCTCTTTCTGGTACTCTGCCCTGTTAATTCTGTCTACCTTGTCTTTCTGAACACTGTCTCTGTAAATCAGGGAGACCACAAGAGTCTCCCTCCCAGCACTGCTGCCTGAAACTCCCTTCAGAGATGAGACAGCACAGCGATGGCGCTCACCTCATTTGTTTTCATTCCCTCAGAGATCATCATCCTGCACTGTTGGTAAAATCTGAAAAACATTGTTTTGCATATTTTGTTTTGTTTTGTTTAGTTGTTTAAGATGGGAGGGTAAGTCTACTCCCTGTTACACCATCATGACCAGAAGCAGAAGTCGTATAATTTGATCTGTCTAAACACCAACAAAAAAGTTCTTTAGGTCAGGTGACTAGAGCCCTGAATTGAATTGCCATAATAGAGAGTCACAGTCCCTTATCCAGTTCCCAAACCAGAGCCACTTCCCAGACCAGGTATCCCTTGAATAAAGGGGAGGCTGGAATCCCTGAGGAATTACCTTGTGACACTGCCCCCAAGCCAGGCCCAAGAGACTCAGGCATGGTATTCCTTTTATTTTTTTATTTTTTTATTTTTTATTTTTTTTGAGACGGAGTCTTTCTCTGTCCCCCAGGCTGGAGTGCAGTGGCGCGATCTCGGCTCACCGCAACCTCCACCTCCTGGGTTCACGCCATTCTCCTGCCTCAGCCTCCCGAGTAGCTGGGAATACAGGCGCCCGCCAACACGCCCGGCTAATTTTTTGTGTTTTTAGTAGAGACGGGGTTTCACCGTGTTAGCCAGGATGGTCTCGATCTCCTGACCTCGTGATCCGCCCGCCTCAGCCTCCCAAAGTGCTGGGATTACAGGCTTGAGCCACCGCGCCCGGCTGGTATTCCTTTTAGAAGTGCTGAGAAAAGTTACTCTTTCTCTGCTGGGATTGCTTAGCTAGGAAGAGGTGAGGATAGAGATGCTGTGGCCATTGTGGGGTGAGTCAAGACATGTGGAGGAAACAAGAACAAAGAAATGGACACAGCCTGGTTCCTGAAGCCATCTTTTGAGCCCCCACACCAGCCTTGTGGGTCATGGTTGTTCAGTCTCATGAGCCAATGTATTACCTGTTTTGCTTAAGTCGCTTTGAGGTGGGTTTCTGTGTTGGGTTGAGACCTGAGGAATTTGTATCAGGGCGTGAAAGGAGCTTCTTGAGAGAGGAAGCACTCCCAGGGTCTGGACCACATGAAATAGCCCAGGGAAAATCCAGGCAATGTGAGTCTGCAGATTCCAATTGGGAATGCCAGCTAGGGATACCAAGGAGCTCACTTAGCCCCAAGAAGATGAGGGGGGCAAACCAGGCATCCCAATTCCAGAGCTCAACCCTTGCCAGGATCCTAGCTGCAGCCCCTCTGGGACTTTCATGTCCTCTTTCTTGTCTCTACAAGCATATGTGACATCTGACTTGTGACAGGTCTGGGGCTAGTGCTCCAGTGGGGAGGTATATTCAGCTTTTCTTGCATTGCTATAAAAAAATAACTGAGACTGGGTAATTTATAAAGAAAAGAGGTTTAATTGGTTCATGGTTCTGCAGGCTGTACAAGCATGGTGCTGGCATCTGCTTGGCTTCTGGGGAGGCCTCAAGAAGCTTGCAGTCATGGTGGAAGGCAAAGCAGGATCAGGTACTTCATACAGCAAAAGCAGGAGCAAAAGAGAGAGAGAGTGGGAGGGGGGAGGTGGCACACACCTAAACAACTAGATCTTGTGAGAACTTACTATAGTGAGGACAGCACCAAGCCATGAGGGGTCCATCCCCATGACCCAAACTCCTACCACCAGGGCCCATCTCCAACACTGGGATTACAATTCAACATGAGATTTGGTGGGGATAAATATCTAAACCATATCAGGAGGAGAAAGGGAGGCACAGGGGTTTCTGCATTCCTTGAGGGTAAGGTCCAAGCAGGAGGCTGGGAGCTGATTTTCTACACAGGCTACCCTGCCTCTTCTCCACACTATCATACTCTGGGTGGTGTCCTTAGATATGCACATCTCCCCTCCCAGCCCCCAGACTTCTCAGATATCACTGAGCCCCAATTGCACTGAATCCAGTATCCCCCTCACCATGTACCTCCCTCACCCAGCCCACTATCCATCCAGGAGCCATTCAGGGGTGCATCCTTAGTTCTAGGCCCTAGACCAAGCTCTGGGGCTACAGTATTGCCAGATACGTCCCTTCTTTCTACAAGTGGAGGTGAAATTCAGCCAGTCCTGGAAAGCCCCAGCATGGCTCCACGTGAATGCATTGCCAAGAAGAAGCAGAAGTGTGTGTGAGTTCTTGCCCACTAGGATGGCTATAGTAAATTAGACAGACCAAAATTACTGTCGAGGGTGTAGAGAGATGGGAATGCTCATACACTGCTGGTGGGAATGTAAGGTGGTGTAGCTGCTTTGGAAAATAATTTGGTGGCCGGCCGGGTGTGTAATGGTGGCATGCCTCACGCCTGTAATCCCAGCGCTTTGGGATGCTGAGGTGGGAGGATCGCTTGAGGCCAGGAGTTCAAGACCAGCCTGGGTAACATAGCGAGACCTCATCTTAAAAAGAAAACAAAAATAATTTGGTGGTTTCTCAAACAGTTAAACATAACACTACCATACAACCCAGCAATTCCACTCCTAGGTGGAATAAAATGAAAATAAGAGAAATGAAAGCATATGCCCACACAGAAACTTGTACATTAATGTTCTTAGCAGCATTATTCATAATAGTCAAAGAGTAGAAACAACCCAAATGCTCATCAACTGATGAATGGATAAACAGTATGTGGCATAATGAAACATTATGCAGCTATGAAAAGGAATGAAGCCCATTTACATGCTCCAGCATGATGAACCTTGAAAACATTAAACTAATTGAAAGAAGCCAGTCACAAAAGGCCACATATTGTATTTGTTACCACAAGTTGTTGAATTCTATGCTTGAAATGGATGAGTTTTATGACATGTAAAATACACCTCAGTAGTTTTTTCTTTTTAAAAAAAAGTGTGTTAGGAGACTGACGAGGAGTAATGTGGGTGGACGGTGGAGATGGAAGACTCAGTCCTGAGGTTTGCCTTTCTTAATAGTTCTGAAATCTGCCCAATTCTCTCCATTCCTACTGCCACCACCTGGACCAAGCTGCCATCATCTGTCTGTTTGTTTCCCTGACCACTGCCACAGTGTCCTCACTGACCTCCCCATACCTGCTCCTTTGCCCTCTCCATTTACTGGCCACACCACAGTCAGATGGGGGTCTTTTTTGCAATGTGGCTTTGATTGGATCACTGCTGCTTAGAAAAAAGCATAGGCACAAATCTCTGAGCTAGGCAAGCATTCGTAGATATGACACCAAAAGTACAAGCAACTAAAGAGGAGGAAAGCCAGATGAATTGTACTTCATCAATATTTAAAACTTCGTGTTTCAAAAACACTATCAATAAAATGAAAAGACAAGCCACAGAATGGGAGAAAGTATTTGCAAGTCGTATCTCTGATGAAGGTCTAGTGTCTAGAATATATAAAGAACTCCTTAAACTCAACAATAAAAAGACAAATAATCCAATTTTTTAAATGGACAAAAGACTTGAATGGGCATTTCTCCAAAGAAGATAGACAAGTGGCAACAAACACTTGAAATAATGCTCAGCATCAGTAAAACGATGTGCATCAGAAAATGCACATCAAAGCCACAGTGAGCCACCACTTTACATCCACTAGGGTGGCTGTAATAAAGATAGAAGATAGCAATGGTGAGGATGTTGAAGCATTGGAACCCTCTTGCATTGCTTCTGGGGAATGTAAGAAGGTGCAGCCATTTTTGGAAACAAGTAGGCAGTTTCTCAAAAAGTTAAACATAAAGCTACAATATGACCCATCTTCTGCTCCTAGGTATATATCCAAGAGAACTGAAAACAAATGTTCAAACAAAAACTTACATTATGTTCAAAGCAGCAACATTCCTAATAGCTAAAGGCTATAAACAACCCAAATTGTCCACCAACTGATGAATGGATGGGCAAAGTATGGAATGTCAATGCCATGTAATTTTATTTAGCCATAAAAAGAGTGAAAAAGTGATATGTAAATTATATCTTTTTGGAACATAAATATTTTAATTGTCTAAAATGATATTTTCTTTAAGAGTTATCTTCAGTTCAAAGCTCACTTTTTGAAGTGTCACATCCATCAACCTTTTAAGAGACATAAAATTATGAGAAGATATCACCAGAAGCTATGTAAACATTTCAGCTAAAGGCAAAAGGAAAGCTAAGGGTGTTTGCACAAGGAAACCCAAAGAAGACAACCAGAAGGAAACAAGTTCAACATGGCCATACCAATCTGGGTAAAAGAACTAGAGTGGAAACCCAAGCTGCCGAGAAAGCAGGAGAGGGAAAGAAAACTTGGTTCAAACAGATCGCACAAGGAAACCCAGTACAAATCTTGGCTTTGGCATTATGTTGGTAACCCTTATTTTTGGTCATAGGTGACTCTAATATTAGTCCTATTGCTGCAAAACCAGTCCAAATGCTACCCGCTAAAAAGAAATCTCTCATTGACTTGTTGGGTAGGTGGTACCCATGTCCTCCCCCACCAAGAGATCAGTTCTGGCAAGAGGGCTCCAGTGCATCTTGATGGCGTTGTTGGTAGGATGCCCAGTGATGTTCTGCTGCCTGAGATACAAGGTGGGAGGAGAGTGCAATTCGTTCATTACTCAATCAACATCTTGGCCTTGAAGAAGCAACACAGGTAGAAAACCTGCCAGGTGGCTAGTCCAATGAAGCAGAACATTAAAGAGACACTGAAGTACAGGGCTCAAGTGTTTGTTAATTCACTGGTATCACACATCTCCTCTCTCTTCTTCACGTAGCAAAATCATTAACAATAGATTCTGACAGGTCTTCTAGGCATTGCAGCTCCATCTATAATGGTTTAAGCTTCTTGACTTTTGTAATCTCCTTGTAATTTCTTCTTTGCCTCTACTCCATGCTTCATGTCTAGGATTACAAATTGAGCAGGTATCCATCCTGCTTCCTTGCTCTCAAATCACACTTCAAACATGTCATAATCTTCCAGGATAAAGGCGAATTTCCCTTTGGTTGCATCCTCTTTGGAGTAGAGAATGTGGCCAGCAGAATCTGTGACATTGAGGTGGCTGTGCAGGCTGCCAGCACCCCCAGACTGGTTGGAGATCTCGTACGCACCCATCACTAGCAGGTCCTTGTGGATCTCCTCGCGGAGGAACTTTCAGGAGTTAATGGGCAGGTGGAAGGAGATGGTGAGGACCAGGCTGGGGCTGAGCAGAAACAAAAACAGCCATGCCAACATTGTTACTGAAAAAAAAAAAAAAAAAAAAGGAGTGAAGAGTGAAGCACTGATGTATGCTATGCCATAGATAAACCATAAAATATGTTACGTGAAAGAAGCCAGACACAGAAGGCTGCATGTATAATTGCATTTACATGAAATGTCCAGCAAAGGCAAACCCATAGAGACAGAATGTAGATGAGAGCTTTCCAGAGGTTGGGGGATAGGGTGAGTGAGGAGTGACTGCTAAGGGGCACAGAGATTCTTTATGGGGTGATAAAAATATTCTGAAATTAGAACAGTGGTATTAGATAGGAGTGATGGTTGCAAAATCTGGATATACTCAAAACGACTGAAACACGGAGGAAGTTTTTTTTTGTTTTTTTTTTTTTTTGAGACGGAGTCTTGCTCTGTCGCCCAGGCTGGAGTGCAGTGGCGCGATCTCGGCTCACTGCAACCTCCGCCTCCCGGGTTCACGCCATTCTCCTGCCTCAGCCTCTCCGAGTAGCTGGGACTACAGGCGCCCGCCACCACGCCCGGCTAATTTTTTGTATTTTTGGTAGAGATGGGGTTTCACCGTGGTCTCAATCTCCTGACCTCGTGATCCGCCCGCCTCGGCCTCCCAAAGTGCTGGGATTACAAGCGTGAGCCACCGCGCCCGGCCCATGGAAGTTTTTAAGGTGAATTTATGGTAAGTGAATTATACCTCAACAAAAAATATTAACAAGTAATAAGACACTCCAAATTTTAGTTATGTACATGGCCACCCAGCTAGAGACCACATTTCCCAGCCTCTTTGTAATCAGCATGGTCATGTGATTAAGCTTGGGCCAACGAGATTCCAGGAGAAGTGATGAGCCCCAACAAACTGTTTCCTCTGGAGTCCTCATTCTCCTTCCCCTAGGCTGGAGGGCAAACATGGAGGTGATCATTGTGCCACCAGGGGCTAGACAGAGACAAAACCCGAGGATGGTAGAGCAACAAGATGGAAGGAACCTGGGTCTCCAGATACTCTTGTGGAGAAGAGCTGCCCTGCCAGCCCTGGGCTGCTCCTCAGCAGACTGCTTCTTGAGGAGGGAATTAGCTAAAGCCATGAGGAGACTCATTTTTTCCCTCTGCTTCCTGCTTTGACATGTCCCTCCCTGAGGCAATGAGTACAGAAATGACCTGATGACCTGAATAGGGGAGGAGGTAAAAGAGGGCTTGAAGGAAGTCTCTGGGCAAAAAATTGATAATTTTAAAAACATCTTCCCACAGCAGTACTTCTCATGGCTCTTAGGATGAAGCTCAGAATACTAAATATGCCCCTCCAACGTGCCTGGGATCTGGCCAGATCCTGGATCAAGACCAGGATGTGGCCTTGCCTCTGCTTCCAATTTAGCGCAGGTTCTCCAGGTACTTGTATGGAATGGCCACTTCAGAACACTTTCCACTTTGTCTCATTATACATTAATTTGTGCTTCCTCTTGGTTGATGTCTGTCTTCTCCATGAGGCTGTGAATCTGAGGAAGTCAGAGACTGTATCTGTTTAATAGACGATGGCTAGCACTTGGTGCATGATAAATGCTTCATACCATTTGTTGAAAAAAAAAAAAAACTAAATGAACTAGGGAAGGTGTTGTAAATTAGGGGCTTTTGTTAGTCTGAACTATTGACTTCAAATGACAGAATTGCAACCCAAATACATAGGCAAAAACAAGTGGGTATGGCTGATGTAACTGGGAATTATAAGGCACTAGACAGAGACAATAAAACCAGTCTCTCTCCATTACCGTCTCTACTTTCCTCTACGTGGGCTTCTTACAAGGTGGCACAGAAATCCCCGGTACTCTCAGGCTCTTGTCCCTCCAGTTGAGCTACTTTGTGGGAAAAAAGGACTTTTAAATTTTCCAGTGATTCCAGCAAAAGTCCCAGAATTTACTCTAATTGGTCTAGTGTGTGTCATGTGATCACCAATGATCCAATCACTGAGGCCAAGGACATCTGGTACTGTCTTATTTTTGAAGTGATGTTTGAGCCTACACTGAATTCAGGATAGAGGAGATTTGTGAAAGTGGAGACGAGGAAAGGGCTTTTCTCAGCAGTGTTTGAGGGTAGGCACAGTGTGGGGGGCAAAAATAAAGCCTATATTGGGGCATAGGTTCATGAGAAAGGCAGCTTAGAGTCGTGATTAGAACTCAAGATGTGGTATTAATAGGCCTAGGTGAAGTGAGCAGAGGCTCTGCCACTTACTAGTCGGGGCATCTTGGTTGAGTCTTCACTTTGCCTTGCCTTGATTTCCCCACCCATAAAATGGGGATTAAAAAAAATCCTAAGTTAGAGGGGTCTTGGGAGAATTTCATGAGACAAAGTACATAAAAGAACTTTGTAGTCAGGAAAGTGGACAAAGATAGAAGCCAACATGAAGCTGCAAAGGTGGGGACTCAGATAGTAAAGTCCTTGAGTGCTATGAGAAGGTGTTAAGAGAGGGAATGTGTTCGTTGGTTTCTGTCCATTGCATGTAATAGATGACCAACTATAAGTCTTTGTCAATGGTAATTATTTTCTCACATAACATGAAGCCCAGAGGATTGGGCAGCTCCAAGTTTGGATAGGTTAGTGGCTCACAAATGCCAGCAGGAATGGACCCATAAATGGGGCCAGGTGCCATTCATTTTCCTCTTACAATCCTCAGCATGTTCATGGTCATGCATTGACTGCTTT
The DNA here is from genome assembly GCF_009828535.3 of Hylobates moloch. Classification (NCBI taxonomy): domain Eukaryota; kingdom Metazoa; phylum Chordata; class Mammalia; order Primates; family Hylobatidae; genus Hylobates; species Hylobates moloch. The sequence continues at coordinate 33,515,715 of NW_026652279.1, forward strand.
GGATCTATTTGCCAAGAACAGACAAGACCACATCTGGCAAAGAAGATGTGCATCTTCTCTACCATCACAGGAAAGCTTTCAGTTGGGGTTCTTGTTTGCAAGCAGTGCAAACTGACTCCATGTAACTTAAGCTTATACCATCTCCCCAAAAGGAGTTTTCCCAATGGTATATTAGTTAAAATTAGATTTTCTGCAAGTAATAGACAATCTCAAAATAATGGTGGTTTAAATAAGATGGGAATGTATTTCTTATTTTTGAGAAGTCCATAGGTGGACAATCCACGGCTGCTGTGGATTTGCAGAGCGCTAGGGACCCAGGCTCTTCCCAGCTCAACACTCTGCCATCCTAGATGAAGGTCTTCATCCCATGGCTCAAGATGGCAGCTAGAGTTCTGCCATCATATCTGCATGTCAGGCAGCAGGATGGGGAAAAGGAGAGAGAAGAGAGGACAAATTCCAAATGAAAACGTATGTCCACACAAAGACCTATATGAGAACAGTTAGAGATGCTTTATTCATACTGCCCAAGACTGAAAGCAACACAATTTTCTGTCAACTGATGAATGGATGAACACATTGTGGTTTATCCATGAAATGGAACACTATACAGCAATAAAAGGGATAGAGCTATTGATACATGCAACGGTACAAATGAATTAGAAGGCATCATGCAAGGCAGAAGCTGCATAACCTTTATGACCTAGACTTGAATGTCACATAGCATAATTTCCACCACCATGATAGAAATGGTCAAAAACCTGTCCAGACTCAAGGGGAGGGATCAAAGGGAGATAATGTCAAGGAATTGACATCTATGTTTAATGTGTTGACTACGCCTTCCACGTGCACCACTGCCTCTTCCCTTCTCGCTTGGGAACTCTAGTCTCGCCTCGGGTTGCAATGGACCCCAACTGCTCCTGCGTCGCTGGTGTCTCCTGTGCCTGCGCTGGCTCCTGCAAGTGCAAAGAGTGCAAATGCACCTCCTGCAAGAAGAGCTGCTGCTCCTGCTGCCCTGTGGGCTGTGCCAAATGTGCCCAGGGCTGCATTTGCAAAGGGGCATCAGGGAAGTGCAGCTGCTGCGCCTGATGTTGGGACAGCCCTGCTCCCAAGTACAAATAGAGTGACCCGTAAAATCCAGGATTTTTTGTTTTTTGATACAATCTTGACCCATTTGCTACATTCATTTTTCTGTGAAATATATGAATAATAATTAAACACTTAGACTTGAAACAAAAAAAAAATTACCACAGTGTTATCTTGGACCAGAGGTAGAGATGGGTGGTTAATAGTGTTTGATGATGCTGAGTGGACAAATAGATTGAGGCAAAGGGAGAAATTACTAGATTCAACAATTAATCCATCCCCATGGAATTCTTTCAAGAGCTTAAGGGGGAGGTGGGAAAGCCAAGACAACCAGCGCTGGCTGCAGAAATGCAGCACATCTAAGGTAGATGGCTTAGCAGAATAGAGATCTCCTGCAGACTCCTCTTAGGAACTTCTGAGAAGAGTTGTCTACACTCCTGTCTTCTGCTTCTTTAACTGCCTGCCCACTCCCTCAGCCTTGGCCACCTGGATTCTGCTCCCACTGCCATTGAAACTTCTCTGGAAGGTACTCCTCTCCTCTGCTTGGGCCACCTGAAGCACTCGATGTGTGGATCCCACCCTTTTCCTTTGATTTCTTCTACTGGTTGTACTCTCTTAAATTCCTCCTGATTTCATGCCCACTCCTTCTTTGATGCCAACTGTCTCTTCTATCACCTCAAAGTCAGTGTTTTCCAATGATATTCCCTGGTTCCTCTTCTCTCTCAGCCCACTCTTGTCCATGCTGTGGCTTCAGTCTTTACCTCTTTGTTGATAATTTTCAAATCTTGGTCTGAAGTGTAGGCTCCTGTCTTGTACTTCAGACCTCGTTACTGCATCATTTCCTGAACGGTGTAATGCCACACAGGCATCTCAAATTTGGAATACCCAGAGTTGAACTCATGATCTCTCCTTTTCATCATGCTTGCTTCCTCTTCCCAGGTCCCTGTCTCTGTGAAGGGTCCCACCAACTATGAAGCTATCAGATAAAAATCTTCACATCATCCTGTTATCTTTCTTTTTCCTGTATCCAATCAATCAGTAGGGTCTCTTGGATTCACCTCCTAAGTGTTTCTTCTGCTCATCTTCCTCTCCATCTTCACTGTTAGCCACTTCAGTTCCTACTTCCATCAATGGCAGATTAAGTTTTCCAGACCAACCCTTCCTCCGAGAATAACTAGAAAATCTGGACTAAATATTTTTAAAAATCTCTTTAAAGAGCTACTATAGCAATGAGAGATTGCAGGGCTAAGATAATTGGAGTTAGGTTGGTAAAAATCTGTGTAGTCCCAGCTACTCGGGAGACTGAGGCAGAATTGCTTGAACTTGGGAGGCGGAGGTTGCAGCGAGCCAAGATGGTGCCACTGCACTCCAGCCTGGCAACAGAGCGAGATCTGAAGTTGATGGTAAGCCCTAGATCAGCCACTAAGGATAGAAGGGACACCCAGAGATGGGTGTCTGGCAGATGGGAGTCTGGCATTTGGTACCATTTCCCTCTCAAGGCTGATTCTGAAAGGCTGAAAAGTTAAGAAGTAAACCGAACTCTTTTTTTTTTTTTTTTGAGACAGTTTGGCTCTGCACCCAGGCTGGAGTGCAGTGGCATGATCTTGGCTCACTGCAACCTTCCCCTCTTGAGTTCAAGTAATTCTCCTGCCTCAGCTTCCCAAGTAACTGGGGTTACAGGCATGCAACACCATGCTTGGCTAATTTTTTTATTTTTTCAGTACAGACGGGGTTTCACCATGTTGGCCAGGCTGGTCTTGAACTCCTGACCTCAAGTGATCAGCCTGCCTTGGCCTCCCAAAGTGCTGGGATTACAGGCGTGAGCCACCGTGCCCGGCCGTAAACTGAACTCTTGACAGATTCATCGTCCTGAGAAGATAAGAAACAGAGGTCAGAAATTGCCCAGAAGCAGGGGCCTTGATAAAATCCCCAGGTTCAGACCCCAAAGGGCACTACACCCTGGAAGCAAGTTTGTACTTCTGGCCTGACAGCATGAGGAGCTCTATGGACCTTGCCGCAATCAAAACTGGTAAAAAGTTATTCTAAAACAATCACTCTGGAAATGGTCCTAAGAACATACGGCAAATGAAGAAATATTTATTCAAGCAAATCTCCTAAAACTCAGTCTGTGGTACTTGAACCAAGACCCTCTTTCCCATTGCTCCCAGCTCAGTGAGATAGTGAAACCCTGCATCGTGCTAGTATAGTCAAGGACACAGGACTCCTTCCCCCCGCTACCCTGCAGCTTTCTGTTGAAGGGCTATCCTCCTGGGAGGGGCAGATCTTCAGATTTTTCTCATTCTGCCCACAGCTACCTGTTTCTGAGGCTAAATTCTGGGCAAGTGCATCTCAGAAGTGGAGGCTCCCTTCTGCCCAGCACCCCCTACTTATAGGACAAAGGCTCAGTACAGGGCACAGAACCACCGAGAATCCCTGGGGCCCCTACTGCTCACCCCTTGTCCTGTGGGATGAAGGATCCACGCTGGGAAAGGTAAGCTAAGGAGACCTGGGGCTGCTGCCGCCCCCTCTGCACTGAGTGCTCAGTTCCTAAAACTGGGGTGTCACTGAGAGGAGAGCATGCCATTGTTCTTGCCCCAAGCACCAGAGCTGTGGCTCAGAGATTTTGCCCAGAGAGAGAAGCAAGCCATAAAATAGAAAACTCCAATCTCTCCCCAAAGGAACTGACTTTACATGCAACAGAGTTTGGAGAAATTCAAGCCTAAGAGCACTCTGAAACTCAGTGGAGGTTGTGGTGAAAGGCCATGAGGGGGATGTTGCTAGATTCAGTGGAGAAACAGGCTAAACTGCAAGCTGGCTAGTTTGCTGAATAGAAACGGGGAAGAGACAGCTGGGAGGGGCCCTCTTGGGAGTTAGAACAAGTTTCAAACACTAACCTTGGGAATTATTTGTGCAGTTTAGGCCAAGTGCAAAGTCAGAGGGGACACAGTCCACATGAGACTGCCCTTACTTTTAATATTAATTGCAAGTTTGGGAGGTCCCCAAGTTTTGACAGTTCACTGGAAAGACTCACAGAACTCACTAAAAGCTGTTAAATTCACAGTTACAGTTTATCACAGGGAAAGGATGCAGATTGAGATTAGTCAGAGAAAGAGGTAAAGAGGGCATAGTCCAGGAAAATACCAAAGCAGAACTTAATTGTTTTTTAAAGAGAACCAGGAATGATAAATAACACGGCTAATACAATAAAAACTATAAATATATAGTTGCTCTCCTTTCTCCTCACAGCTTCTTTGAGACCTGAAGTTATATAAAGTAATAATTATAACACTGTAATATTGGGTTTATAACATTCATAAATGTAATATATAAAAATAACAATAATACTGTAAAAAAGGGGGAAAAGTGAATAGAGCTATTAGAAGCAACATCTCACTGGAGTTAAGTTAGTAAAAATCTGAAGTTGATGGTAAGCCCTAGATCAACCACTTAGGAAATACCTCAAAAGGATATAATGAAGATAACATTACATAGGTTTAAAGGCTAAATCAGAAAATATTTAATGCAAAGGGAAGGAGTAAAGTAGGAATAGAGGAACAAAAAAGACAGTAGACAGAGGAAAAAAAGTAAAATAGCAGATGTAGATCTGATTATATCAATAATAACATTATATAAAAATGGATTAAACAGTCTAGTCAAAAGTCAGAGATTGTCACACGGGATAAACAAACAAGACCCAACTATACATTGTCTAAAGGAGCCACACTTTAGAGTTACAGATACAAATAGACTGAAAAAAAGAATTGGAAAAAGATATATTATGCAAACAGCAAACACAAGAGGGCTGGATTGGCTATACTAATGTCATGTAAAATAGACTTTTAGCTGGACTGAATAAGTAAAAGAGAGAAAAGACTCAATATCTAGAATCAGGAATGAATGAGGGAATATTATTACTGACCTTACAGAAATAAAAATGATTATAAATGAAAACTATGATCAATTATATGCTAATAAATTAGGTAACCTAGATGAAATGGGCAAATTCCTAGAAAGGCACAAACTACTAAAACTAATTCAAGAAGAAACAAACAATCTGAAAAGACCTGTAACAAGAAAAAGATTGAGTTAGTAAACAACAATAACAACAACAGAACTACTCCCAAAGAGAAACTCAGGGCCAGATGACTTCTGGTGAATTCTACCAAAAATTTAAAGAATTTCACAAGTTTTTCTCCAAAAAAAAAGAAGATGAGAGAACAATTCCTAACTCTATGATGCCAGCAGTACACTGATACCAAAACCAGACAAAATTACATGAGAAGAAAACTACAGACCAATATCTCATGATTATGAATGCAAAACTCCTACACAAAATACTGGCAGACTCAATCCAGCAACATATATAACAAATTATACACTATAACCAAGGGGGATCTTTTCAAGAATGTAAGGTTAGTTAACATTTAAAAATCAATCAGTGCAATACACCATATCATCAGAATGAAGGACAAAACCAAATGATCATCTCAATAGATGCAGAAAAAGGCATTTGACAAAATCCAACAACATTTCACAATAAAAACATTCATCAAACCTGTGGTAGAAGGGAACTTCCTCAACCTGATAAAGGACATCTACAAAACACCTACTGCTAACATCATACCAAATCATGAAAGACTGGATACTTTTTCTCTAGGATCAGACACAAGGCAAGGATACCCACTCTTGCCACTTCTATTCAACACTATACTAGAGGTTCTAGCAGGCTAGTTGGTCAATTAAAAGAAATATAATGCATTCATATTGATAAGAAAGGAGTAAAATTATCTCTATTCACAGAAGACATAATATTATAAACAGAAAATCCTAAGGAACTCACTAGAGAAAGTATTAGAGCTAATAAATGAATTAAGCATGGTTGCAAAATACAAGATCAATATACAAAAGTCAATTGTATTTCTATACACTTGCAATGAACAATCTAAAAATGAAAGTAAGAAAACAATTCAATAGCAAATAGCACCAAAAACCTAAAATCCTTAGTGATAAATTTAACAAAAGAAGTGTAAAACACATAGTCTGAAAACTACAAAACATTTTTATTAAGCAATCTAAAGAAAATAGAAACAATTAGCCAGGCGTGGTGGTGCAGGCCTATAATCTCAGCTGCTTGGGAGGCTGAGGCAGGAGAATTACTTGAACCCAAGAGACAGAGGTTGCAGTGAGCTGAGATCAAGCCATTGCACACTCCAGCCTGGGCAACAAGAGCGAAGCTACGTCTCAAAAAAAAAAAAAAAAGAGGAAATAGAAATAAATGGAAGAACATCTCATATTCATGGATCAGAAGTGTTAATATTGTTAAAATGACAATATTCCCCAAATTGATCTACAGATTCAACAAAATCTCTGTCAGAATCACAGCTGAATTCTTCTAATGGTAAAATAGAAAATCTGGTTCTAAGATTCGTATGGAATTGCGGGGGATCAAGAATAGCCAAAAACAATTCTGAAAAAGAACAAAGTAGGAGGACTTACATGTCCTGATTTTAAAACTCACTACAGGCCAGGCACAGTGGCTTACCCATGTAATCCCAGCACTTTGGGAGGCCGAGGCAGGTGAATCATGAGGTCAAGAGATCGAGACCATCCTGGCCAACCTGGTGAAGCCCCGTCCTACTAAAAATACAAAAATTAGCTGGGCATGGTGGCGCACACCTGTAGTTCCAGCTACTCGGGAGGCTGAGGCAGGAGAATTGCTTGAACCCAAGAGGTGGAGGTTGCAGTGAGCTGAGATCATGCCACTGCACTCCAGCCTGGTGACAGAGTGAGACTCCATCTAAAAAAAAAAAAAAAAAGTACTACAAAGCCACAGTAATCAAGACAGTGTGGTACTAGCATAAGGATAGGCATAAAGACCAATGGAACAGAATAAAAATCTAGAATTAAACCCATGCATTGGTGGCAAACTGATTTTTCACAATGTTGCCAAGATGGGGAAAGAATAGTTTTTTCAGCCAGTGGTACTGGGACAACTGGATAGCCATATGCAAAGGAAAGAAGTTGGACCCTTACCTTACACCATATAAAAAATTAACTCAAAATGGATCAAAGACCTAAATACTCACTGCTATACAGTTTATCCATATAACCAAAATCCACTTGTACCCCAAAGCTGTCAAAGAAAAAAATAGACCTAAAACTATAAAACTATTAGAAGCAATATAGGAGTAAATCTTCAAGACCTCAGATTTGGCAATGATTCTTAGACTGAACACCAAAAGCATAAGCAACAAAAGAAATAAATAGAAAAATTAGAAATTTGTCGAAATTAAAAACTTTTGTGCTTCAAAAGATAACATCAAGAAAGTAAAAAGACAACCCACAGAATGGAATAAAATATTTTCAAATTATGTATCTGATAAAGGACTTGTATCTAAAAATATTTTTTAAAAATCTTACAACTCAATAATTTTCTAAAAAAACAAATAAACGGCTGGGCATGTGGCTCATGCCTGTAATCCCAGCACTTTGGGAGGCCAATGAGGGTGAATCATGAGGTCAGGAGTTCAAGACCAAACTAGCCAAGATGGTGAAACCCCATCTCTACTAAAAATACAAAAATTAGCCAGGCATGGTGGTGGGCACCTGTAATCCCAGCTACTCGGGAGGCTGAGGCAGAAATTTCTTGAACCTGGGAGGTGGAGTTTGCAGTGAGCTGAGAGTGCACCACTGCACTCCAGCCTGGGCAACAGGGTGAGAGTCCGTCTCAAAAAACAAGAACAAAAACAAAAGCAAAAACCATATAAACAAATTCAAGTCCTTTGGCCGTTTCAAAATGGCCAAAGGACTTCAATAGGCATTTCTCCAAAGAAGATATACCAATGTCCAATAAATGTGAAAAAAATGCTCAACATCATTAGTTATCAGGGAAATGCAAATCAAAACCAGGAGACACTGATTCACATCCACTAGGATAACTATAATAAAAAGTCAAATAACAAGTGTTGATGAGGATATGGAGAAATTGGGACCCTCATACACTGTTGGTGGGAATATAAAATGGTACAGTCACTTTGGAAAACAGTCTGGCAGTTCTTCAAATGGTCAAGCGTGGAGTTACCCTATGACTTAGCAATTTTACTCTTAGGCATCTACCCAAGAGAAATGGAAACACATGTTTACATTAAAACTTGTAAACAAATGTTCACAGAAGCACTATTCATAACATCCAAAAGGTAAAAACAACCCAAATGTCCATCAATTGATAGATGGGTAAATAAAATGTGATATAACCATAGACTAGAATATTATTCAGTCATAAAGAGAAAGGAATCCTGGCACATGTTACTACTTGGATAAAACTTGAAAACATTATGCTAAGTGAAAGAGCTAGTCCCAAAAAGAATATAATCCCATTTTTATTGAATGTCTAGAATAGGCAAATTATAGGGACAGAAAGTAGATTAGTGGTTGCTTAGAGGTAGGGCATATGGGGGTGATAGTTAAAGGATGTGAGTTTTTTTTTTGAGCTATGAAAATATTCTAAAATTGATTTAGAAATGCTTGCATAAATCCATGAATATATTAAGCACCACTGAATTTTGCACTTTGGATGGGTGAATTGTATAGTGTGTGAATCATATCTCAATAGAACTGTTATTAAAAACCAAGCAAGAGTGAATCAGAAATAGGCCATCTCTCATTGGGATTGATGCTTAGTTTTGAATTATCTCCACGACTGGATTGAGATGATCGAAGACTGGTAATGTTTCTACCCTGGCTGTTCTCTAGAAGCAAATGTAAATCCTTTCTAAAGAAAGATACTATCATTCAGAACTTTATATTATCTCTATAGGTTTTCATAGACAATGTCTGGCATGCAATTAAAAATCACCAGGCAAATGAGAAGATGGAGTGTGATTGAAAACACAAGAAAAAGGACAGAAGAAACAGGCTTCATTATCTTTTAGGTTTCAGCTTAAACATTAGTTCCTCAGGAAAGTTTTTCTGAACTCCCTGGAATTATAAGTCCCTAAGTACATTTAGTTCCATTCCACCCTATGCTTCCCCTAGTTACTTATTCAATGTCTGTGAGCAAACTGTATAACCATATTCAGTATATAAGTTTTGCACAAATTAGAATTTAACTTGTTCTATTCACAATTTGAAAGACATAAAATCAACTTAGGTGCCCATCAACAGTGGATTGGATAAAGAAAATGTGGCACATGTACACCATGGAATACTATGAAGCCATAAAAAAGAACAGAATCATGTTCTTTGCAGCAATATGGCTACAGCTGGAAGCTATTATCATAAATGAATTAATGCAGAAACAGAAAACCAGATACCTCATGTTCTCACTTATAAGTGGAAGCTAAATCTTGGGTACACACGGACATGAAAATGAGAACAGACACTGGGGACTCCAAAAGGAGGGAGGGAGGGAGAAGGGCAAGGATTAAAAATCTCCCTATTGAGTACTATGTTCACTCTCTGGGTGACAGGATCAATAGAAGCCCTAACTCCAGCATCATGAAATATACCCTCCCCTCTTCTTTTTTTTTTGAGACAAGGTCTTGCTCTGTCACCCAGGCTGGAGTACTGGAGTACAGTGGCACAGTCATGGCTCACTGTTGTTTTGACCTCCCGGGCTCATGCAATCCTCCCACCTCAGCCTCCAGGTGCACACCACCATGGTTGGCTATTAAAAAAAATTTTTTTTGGTAGAAATGGGGTTTTACCATGTTGCCCAAGCTGGTCTTGAACTCCTGGCCTCAAGGGATCTCCCCGCCTCGGTCTCCCAAAGTGCCAGCATTACAGGTATGAGCCATTGCACCCGGCCGAAATATACCTTGAAACAAACCTGCACATATACCCCCTGAAACTAAAATTAAAAAAGAATTTAACTTGTTACAGAGTTTCAGTCATCTCTCACATTTCCTCTGAAAAACTTATATATATATTTTTCACTTACATGTGAAAGTAAAATTTTACATGTAACATACATACAGAAAAGTAAAATACATATAGAAAAACGCACAACTCGCCGGGCGCGGTGGCTCAAGCCTGTAATCCCAGCACTTTGGGAGGCCGAGGCGGGTGGATCACGAGGTCAGGAGATCGAGACCATCCTGGCTAACACGGTGAAACCCTGTCTCTACTAAAAATACAAAAAATTAGCCGGACGTGTTGGCGGGTGCCTGTAGTCCCAGCTACTCGGGAGGCTGAGGCAGGAGAATAGCGTGAACCTGGGAGGCGGAGCTTGCAGTGAGCTGAGATCGCGCCACTGCACTCCAGCCTGGGGGACAGAGCAAGACTCCGTCTCAAAAAAAAAAAAAAAAAAAAAGAAAAACGCACAACTCACAACTGGTGAATTTTCAGAAACAGAACACACCCTTGTAACCAGAACCAGACCACCCTAGGATCCCAGAGACCCTCTGGGGCCCCTTCCCAGTCACCAGCCTTTCCCCAAAGGGTAGCGAATTTCTATCTTCTAACACCTGTCTGTCAGCGTTTCCAGGATTAGTTTTGTTTGCTTTAGTTCAATGTATTTTCAAAGCTTACAAAGATGCATGTGCAAGAACGTTCACTGCAATTTCATTTATGATAGCAAAAGATGGAAAAGAATGAAAATGTCTATCAATAAGAGACTGAGTAAATTTATTATAGTCCTTCTTATAATAAAATTCTATGTAACCATTAAAAGTAAAGATACAGATATGAATCTACTAACATGGAAAGATGTCCAAGATACGTCAGTAAAGTAGAAAATCAAGTTTTATATCTGTCTATCTATATCTCATTTATGTAAAAAAATTCGTATTGATTTGTGTGTTTGCAAATGCATAGCAAATATGTGTCCACTGTTCACAACTGGGAGAAGGGAATGGGCTAGGAAGAGTGGAAATTGCGCTTAAAAAATATAGGCGTCTATTTTTTACAAGGAGCATGCATTCATTGTGCAATTTTAAAGGCAACTTAACAATTAAGAAAAAAACCCACAACACCTGAAACTTGCCTTTGATGTTAACGCGGCTGAATTGAAAATTGTATTTATTTACTAATGAATTTTCACTTGCCTGTATCTATTAAAATGACAAATGTGCATCCTGTCTGACATAGAGATTCCCCTTCTTTGGGTATTCTCAAAGTAGCCTTTGTGTATACACACCAGAAGGCATCAGTGAAGATAGCCATTGTTTGTAAGAGCAAAACAATAGAAATAACGTCAGTGTCCAATCATAGAGGAAGAGCTAAGTAAACCATGATGCAGCCATTCACTAAATAATGTAGTAGTTAAGGAGAATGAGTGGCTCTATTTATTAGCACGAATAGGTCTCTAAGATAAATCTTTGAGTGCAAAAAGCAAGGTGCCGAGTACTGTGCAAAGCATCATAACCCTCCTCTGGCTATGCATACATATGTACATAGGGCATATGAAACCATCTAGAAGGATGCGTTCCAACCTGATGTCCATTTTATCAGCCCAGGAGGTGGTGAGTCTAATGTGTAAGGTTTCAGTGCGAGGGCTGAAGGCACCCAGGTGTGAGCTTGAAATAACATGAACTTTCCTTCTCCTGTCCGTTATGGCATATAATCCTCAGAGGAGAAATCAGAGGCTCAGAGAAGGGAAGGGACTTGTGCAGGGCCACACAGAGGGTAGGTGGCTGAGCTGGGATCAGCTCCAGGTAGGTTTGGTTTAAAGCCCGCGCTCAGCCCACTTCTCCCTGGGGGAGGTGACGTGGAGGCTCAGGGGAGCTGGAAGGACTCAGTGGGGAGGGGAGGGGCCTCCTCCTCACCCGGTTCCCTGCTTGGTCTCAGAATTCCTCTCCTCACTGTGCTAAGCAGCCTGGTGGGTGAAGGGCACTTTCAGGCCAGGGGCACAGACATGCCGGGGGTTCCCTTTAGGACATCCTTCTCAGAATTCCATCTCATCTGTGGAAGCTCTGGGCAGGAGGAAGTTCTTGTTGATATGGAGCTGGAATCTTCCTCTGTGGGAGTTCCCCACAAGCCCCATTGTTGCCATCTACGCCCTGAAGGCCGCTTGCTTCCTTAGAGGGATGGTGAGAGGGTCCCCAGCACTGCCCTTCTCCAGGCTGGGCCACCTCAGCTCCTCAAAGGGTGGGCCTCCAGCCACCTCCCTTTTGCAGTTATCTCCTCGAGACCCTTGCCCCTGGCTGGGCCTGTCCCCTCTGAGGTGTGCCTTCTAGGGAGGATTGGCTGCTGATAACCAGATGAGGCTGTCTTCTGGATTCTGTAGAATGGGAAGGAGATCCTTGGAGGAAAAGATGCCAGCGCTGCCGGGGTCTCGTGGGTCATGTGCTCCCAGGTGACTTCAGGGAAGACCTGTCATGGTTCTCGACACCCCGCAGCCTGGGCCACTTTTCACACTGCCAACACGGAACCAGAGCCTGTGGCCAGCGTGGCCAAGCCAGGCACCTCTGCTAGCAAGGCACATCGCTCGGTGGTTTCCGTAAGTTGGTGGTGGTTGCATAACTCCTTCACCAACTGCCATGCCAGATATATTTTGCAACCCAGCCCGCTGTGCCACACACGTCGCGGGCACGGCCAGGCCTCCCACAGCGGCGGGAGGAAGTCTGAGAGTGAGACTCTGACAGCGCCTCCCAGGAGCCTTCCACAGGACACCGCCTCTCCCCAGGCCCTGCATGCACCCCCGGCTGGGCAGTGCAGGAGGCTCCTGGGGCCCCACTGTCTTCCGAGAAGACACCATCCTCTTGGGGATCAGGTGGAGATAGGCCCCGAAGTCCCACTGGAGGCAGACAGCTGCCCTCAGTCCACAGGCTGGATCCCACACAGGTCACAAGCCTGGAAAAGACCTGCGGACACGTGGGGGAAGCTCAGCATCGTTCCAGGAGGCATGGGAGGGGGGCTCCAGAGCTAGTCCCGAGGACAGGTGGACCCATGGCCACCTGAGGGGAGAGAGGGAGATTCACCCTGACGCAGGAAGAGACAGGAAACTGCACCAGCCCATGTGTCTCTCGCCACAGAGAGCTGTGAATGGCCAGCGCTTAGGGCTTGGCTGTCTCCAGAGAGCATCAGAGCCCGGGGGGCATTTGTCCACACATTTGTCCACAGGCATTTGGGCCCCATCGTTCCAGGGATGAGGGTGATCCACATGGCTTCGTGGTGTTCCCAACCAGAAGTGAGAAATCTCTGGGGAAAAGGAGCCAAGGGCGGAGAGAGGAATTCCCATTCCTGCAAAGGTTGCTGTTGGAGTTGGGAGTGTAGTGAGCACTGTGGTGAGTCTCACAGGTTCCCTGCTCAGCCTCATGAGATTGGCTGAGCCTCTGTGGTGGCCGCAGCCCAACTCCTCCCTCTGCCCAATCCTGCCTCCTTGTTCCCATAACCAGATGCTGATTTTGAGGGCTCTTCAATAGACCTCTTGGAGCCTGCTCCGGAGGGAGCCCACTTAGCAAGTACTCGGACCTCAGGGGCACAGAGGGGCCCAACTAAACAAAAGCAAACACGTAGGATTCCAACCGGCAGATCCTCTGCTCCCCAGTGCCAGTCTCTGCCAGCTTCTTCCCGTCCAGCCTCTCCCATCTGGCTGCCCGTGTTGGAGCATTGTTTGCACTGCCTTAAACCAAGAAAGGCACTGTCGGGCTGAAGGAGAGAGTGGTTGGCCATTACAGACAAGTGTGAAAGACCAGCGTCTAACTGAGGCTTTCTGGCGAGGACATCCCCACTCAGGAGACAGAACACTGGATGGAGAGTTCACCTTTGGTATAAACACTTGTGAATTACTCTACTTTGGAAGATGTCTAGGACATTTTTGGAAAGATGAAAACTTCAGATTGCCTTATAACTCCCATAGCAAAGGTGAGCCTTTACCATACCATATCTAGGCAGAGCAAAACCGGGACTAGCCATCAGCAGTTTTGCTCACCTATCCGGCAGGAGTGATTTCAAACACATGTCTAGGGTTGAATCATTTACCAAATGCCCTTCTGTTATTCATTGCAGCAGTAGGGATCCAAACTCTGTTTGGAAAAAAAAAAAAAAGGCGGCGGTGGGTGGGGGAAAGGAGGTGTTGCTGCATATAACAGAAAAAAAATGTAAGAGTAGTCTTTAGGTATGGTTTGATCCAGGGGCTTAAATCATGCTGTGAAAACTTTGCTTTCTGTCTGTCTCTGGGGTCTGCTTCCTCTGCATGACTCCATTCTTAGGAAGCCTCTCCTCTGGTGTGGCAAATTAACTGCAGCAGTTCTGGCTTCATACTCCCCACTGTTAAAGAGGTGAGTGGGAAAATTAATATCTTTTCCAGCTGTCCGAGCAAAAGTCCTGGGACTCACTTTAATTGGCTTGAGTGACTTGGCTTTGGCCGTCTCTGAACCAATTGCTGTGCCTTGAGAGAAATGCAGTGCCCTGATTGGTCATGCCTAACATTCCCCTGCAAACATTTCCTGAGTATCTGGCTGGTGTGAGGCCATGTCACAGGTCTGTGGATTATATAGATATCGTGGCCACTCATTTGTCCTCAAGAAATCACTCTTCTAGTAGGGTAAACTGACATACAACAAGCTTAGAAAATAATCCATTATCTGATTTGATTCACACAAAGATCTTGTAAGACAGACTATTATATATATGAACTTTTTCTGCAGATAAGGAAACAGAGGCTCAGAGAATCGGGTCCACATACAGCCTAACGGATGCCTGATGAATCCTGATGTTGGGAGGAGTAGAGCTTTCCCAGCTGTCGGCATGCCTTGTTGCTGAGAGACATGATGACGATTGGCGGTCCCAGAAGAGTTCCCACCCCTTGCACCAAGGCAGGAAGAATCCAAGTCCTGAAGCTCCCTTCAGCATTCAGCCTAGGGCAGTTTTGTTGAGGACGCATGACCTGCTGAGGAGGCTCCCAAAATATCCTGTTACTTCTGCCGCAAGTAACAGAAAGCCTGGTGACTTCTGGCTTATGCATCAAAGAGTGGTTCTCTCATGTCACAGGGAGTCTGGAGGCATGCATTCTCGGGCTGGTTTAAACAGTGGATGGGGGACATTATCCAGAACCCTTTGGCTGTCCATCTTCCCCTCTGCCAGCCTTGGCAGGTTCACTTTCCTCCCTAGGATTGGCTCCTGAAGGTCAGAAGGTGGCTGCATCAACTCCAGGATTCATATCACAGCCATGTCCAAAAGCCAGATGAAGGCAGGGTCCCTTCCTGTGCACCTTTAGGAAGAGGAAAAAATTCCCCCAAAGCTCCCCAGAAGACCACCTCCCATGTCCAGTGGCCACAATTGTGGCACATGTCCATGCCTACTCAATATAGTACTCAAGTTCAGTGGCTACGACAAAGATCCAGAAATGACAGTGGCTTAAACAAAAGCAATGTCTATGCCTCTCTCAAGGAAAAGCCCAACTTGGTGGTCCTACACTGATTTGTGTGTCCACAGTGAACATGGACCCAGGTTCTTTCTATCTTGTGCCTCTGCCCCTTTCATCTGAGGCTTTTATCTCGTAACCCAAGGTGGCTTCACCAGCTCCTGTCATCACATCTTCATTCCAGCCAGTAGGAAGGGGAGAAGGGATGGAGACACACCACTATCCCTTAAAGGTATGATCTGGAGTTTCAGATGTAACTTTTGCTTATTTCCCCTCAGTTCAGCGAATCATGTGTCCACTCTGAAGTGCAAAGGAGGCTGGGCATGTAGGCTTTGTCCTGCTACTAAGGAAAGAAGAAGGAAATGGATATTGAGGAAGAGTGAGCAGCCTCTGCCCCAGCATGGAATCATGAGGAAGATTAATCTAGGCTAGACTGGGCTTCTCCCCAATGGGCTGGGAAGCAGGAGCCAGTCCTCAGTGTCACAATGACCATCATTTATGAGGCCTACCGTGTGCCAGGCACCGCAGAACACACACATTTTCACTTCGATCTCCGCTACTCAGCAGGGAGCAGATATTATTTGAGTGACTCACCCAAAGTCACATGGTTACTAAGGGGTGAAGATGGGATTTGAACCCAGGTCTGTCTGATGCTGATGTCCGACTATTTGTCTCCACACCACCCAGCTCCCCACATCTGCAGGAAGATCCTCTGGGGATGGGAGCTGGAGGAGGGGCAATGGACTTAAAAGCTCTATTCACAACAGTAGCTATTCCTTATCCAGGACTTTCTCAGTGCCAGGGACTTGCTATTATAGTTTGCATTATACACAGAACTTCTGTAAATTAGTAGTATTATCCCATTTTACAGAGGTGGACACTGAAGTTCAGAGCAATTATTTGTCTTATGGAAAAATCACATGGCCAGTAAACGACAGTCTCAGAATCTGAACCCAGATTTGTCTGACTTCAAAATAATTGATCTCTCTGTGGCACCAGGAAATTCATGAAATTGCGGCGGCTGAGAGGGTCGAGGTGTCCAACATGCCATTCACCAAAACTGCGAGCCCTTGCAGGTCCTAATTTCCACCTTATCCAGCCCCATCTTCCCAGTATGCAGCACTGGGTCTGGCACAAATATCTCCTCCCCCCGCCCCCACCCCCGGCTGTTTCAGTTTGCAAAAGTTTTAAAATACAGAAAAATAAGAAGAGCAATCTCATAAATACAGACTCCCCACAGTGCACATTTTACTACTTTTTTGTCAGTTCTTTTTTTAAAGAAACAAAATATTCCAGATGGAGCTGAAGAATCTTTTGTCCCATTCTGTTCTCTTCCTTATGCTTTTTCCTTGTTATAAAACCATACTGCAAGGAGCATCCTCATGTTCAGGGGAGACAGAATGGCTGGGTGGACGGGTGTCCCAATTACCACCCTCCTGGACGTTGTCAAATGGCTCACCCAAAGGGTTCCACGGGTCTTCCTTTTTTCTTTCTTTAATATTAAAATTTTAAATCAAAGCTTTACATATATAGATTGAAAAAGGGCCAATGGTTCTGCAAGGCTTTTTAGGAGAAATAGTATGCTCCTGCCCTGTGTGACTGTTTCCCCCTTCCCTTCCAAGTTGTCTTTCAAACTTCTTGGCTCCGTCTTGTACTGTTTACTCCGTATCTCTAACCAGCATACCTGTCATGCTACTTTTGGATTTTCAGCTTCAAATCATTTTTAAGGGAGAGGAGGTGTCCCTGTCTGTCCCCGCCCATGCTCTCTGTCTCCCACTCCAGCTAAGGCATCACTTTGGTTAGATTCCTTCCAGCCAGAGTTGTGAGCCTTTGGATTATTCTCTCTCATTCTTGTTCCCATTTAGCCTCAACTTGAAACTCAGTGTGCATCTCTGAATTAAAAGCCTCTACATTCTCAACCAGGATCACTACCAGGGGAAGTGCTCTGTGGGTTCCAGGAGCTGGATTGTAGACCCCGACAATCTGCCTGCAGAGATGGCTCACAGGCAGGGAGCAGGCCTGTCCTTTTGGGAGGCTGACCAGGGACGGGCGGGTGAGGAGCGTTGGCCTTCAGTCTTCTTGAGCACAATGAAGACAACAGCGCTGGCCCAACGCTCCTGAAGTCCAGCAGGTGTGGCCAACTCTTCCAACTTTTCTAAAGATCAATTCCGTAAAGGCCATGTTTCTGTTATGTGTAAAGTACAGTTACAAAAAGAATACAGCCCATAAACATAGCCCTTAGAACAGTTTCCACTTCACTCTCCACTACTTAGCAGGGAGCAGATATTATTTGAGTGAGACACCTAAAGTCACATGGTTCCTAAAGGGTGAAGATGGGATTTGAACCCATCTTCATTGGGTTCATAGATAAACTGGGAAAGTAATTGGCTTTCCAAAAATTGCCTTTTTTTTTTTTGGTGGCTGATTGACCTGCGCTGAGGGAACATCGCCCTGGAAGAGGACACCAGGGCCTTCCTCTTCCCTGCTCTGACAGAGGCCCCAGCTCCTTCCCTAGTCGGGGAGAGAAATGCCAGCTCAGTGGTTTCGTGACCATGTCCACACCTGGGCACATCTTGCCTCCTGGTGACAGGGAAGGATGTAGGTGGTTTCCTGATCCCTCTCCGGCCCAAGCCTCTCTCCTGAGCTCCTGCAAGTCCAGCATCCTCACGAAACTCCACCACCAGCTGTCACAGGAACCATGGACCCTGCTCCTCCGTCTCTGGTGGGGTTCCCAAGAAGCAGAGCCTGAGACGGGATTGGTGTGGATGCGGCTGGTTGGGGGGAACCCTGGGAGAGCCATGAAAGGGCCTGAGGGGAGAGGTCTGGCAGGACAAAGCTAAGTACAGCTCAAGATGTGCCCCTCATTTGGAGTGGGGCCTCGGCCTGGTCCGGGGAGCTGAGGAGCAGTCATGGCACCACAGAGTCCAGCCATCTTGAGGCTGGGGATTTGGCCTTTTGTACTACGTCAGGTAGTCATTTGTACTGCACTGCCTAAGAGGGAGGGATGTAATCAGATGAGGGTAATTCTGCAGAGAAGAGGCAGTGGGAGCAGTTAGCACCCAGCACTCACAGCAGCGGGTGGACTGGTTCAGGAAAGGGGGACTGCAGCGGGACCCACGAAGCATCAGTGCAGCGTCCAGCACTGAGCTAGCCTCCTTCCCTTTGGATGGACCTCCCTGCATCCCTGATGGTGCTGGCACCATCTTCAGGCGCCACCAGGCCCCGGCTCCTCTCCCGTCGCTCCCAACGTGCTTCGGTGAGGCTTTGCTGCAGGAGAGGGCAATTCCCAGGGGGGACTCAGCAGCCTACTCTCCCAGCAGCTGCGAGGATGAGGGCCTGGTCTCAGGGGGATCTAGGTGTACCCCAGCACACACTGCGTGTAGGTATTGCTCCAACTTTACAGAAACTGAGTCTGGGGAGGTTAGAGAACACATCCAAGGCCACACAGTTACTATAATTAATATAATATAATATATATAATATAATATAATATAATATA
The DNA here is from genome assembly GCF_009828535.3 of Hylobates moloch. Classification (NCBI taxonomy): domain Eukaryota; kingdom Metazoa; phylum Chordata; class Mammalia; order Primates; family Hylobatidae; genus Hylobates; species Hylobates moloch. Next base: position 33,534,602 of record NW_026652279.1, read on the forward strand.
ATATAATATAATATAATATAATATAACATAATATAATAGTAAACAGCAGAGCCATAAGAGACACCAAAAAATAGAGTTTCTGAGTCATATGCAGCAATGTGGTGATAGATGTTTAACAATTGATTCTCTGGGGAAATAAGAAGCCCTAGTTTGTAGTGAGTGCCAATTTCCAAACTGATTCAAACTTCCCATATGATGTCGCAGAGCACAGAGCTGGGAAGAGACGCTCAGCGCTGTGTAGTATTATTTCCCTCACAGAGACATGCCATGCACAACTCACACCAGGAGCATAGGTGACAGAAAAATGACACAAAACAAGTCGAAAGGGATGCATTTTGAGTACTTATCACCTTCGTTGTTAATATGTTATTTAATTATAAGTTTACATAATTCAATTTTTTTGAGACAGAGCCTCATACTGTCACCCAGGCTGGAGTGCAGTGGTGTGATCATAATTCACTGCAGCCTCTTGCTCCTGGGCTCCAGTGATCCTCCCACCACAGCCTTCTGAGTAGCTGGGACTATGAGTGTGTACCACCACACCCAGCTAATTTAAAAAATATTTTGTAGGGGTGGGGTCTTGATATGTTGCCCAGGCTGGTCTTGAATTCCTGGTCTCAAGCAATCCTCCTGCCTCAGCTTCCCAAAGCACTGGGATTACAGGCATGAGCTACCACACCTAGCCTATAATTTCCTGAAAGTTTAACAGTAAATTCTGGTGAGTCTCTAAGAGCCAGCCCAGCCCAGCACTGGGCAGTTGAAGTTTTATTGGGAAGCAATCCTTCCAAAGGACAAATCTGATCATGGACTTCCCTCATTCAGTTACTGCCAGTGGCTCCCCATTCCCTCAGGATCAAGTCAGAATCAACCTACTTTTCTAACCTCATGTCTACACCTTTGACTCCCCTGGTTCTCCCCGTGCTGGTCTGTGACCTGAAGCCCATTCCTTTGTTCACTCTGTTCCTCCCACCCTGCTTTCTATGTCTTTGCTTCTCCTCTTATTCATCCTGTGAGATCCAGAGTGGACCCCCTGCCCCAGCATGCCTCTGATCTGCCTTGCAAGGACCACTCCCTTCTCTGAACACCCACAGGCTGTCTAACCCCCAACACCATTGATCTCTGATTGGTGATGGTCACACTAGCTTCTCTTAGCTAGTGAAATGAAAAGTGAAAGGTGAAATGAAAAGGTGAAAGGTGAAATCTCAGTGGCTTAGCATGATAGAAGTGTATGGTTTCCAATCAAATGAGCGGGTATTAGTCCAGACTTTTTTTTTTTTTTAACATCAATTGTGTGGCAGCTTTTGTTCTAGGCACTGGGAATGGAGCTTACTTCAAATATATGAGTACATAATGATACTTAACAATGACCTCACCTGTCACCATTGGAGAGCACTAGGGAACCAACTCGTTACTTTGCAAACTGGTAAATAAAGGGAAAGAAGCATTTATCCTGCGTTTCCCATGTGAACTTCCCCTTGGGACAATCAAATAGTTGGTGAATGGAAGTATACGTTAGCTAATGAATGGGAGTGAATGATAGAATTAGAATACTGTAATTATGCAACAACTAATGAGACCATAGATCTTGGAGCTCTCATCAAGGCTGCTAACTTCACAAAAAGAGAGACAGCCAGCCTCATTCGCAGGTGGTGCTTCCTGATTGAGCGAGGTAGACACCATCACCTGTTAAAGGCTCTTGCCAAAACAGTCAGCCTCGAATCTCGTCAGGATGTAACAGGAAATGGAGGATAGGGGAACTCGTTAAAAGGCACCACAGGGCTGCAAATCAGCAGAATCCAGACTGTAGGATACTTTACAGATAGATAACCTGGCTCTTTCAACAAGTAAATTGCAAGGAACGAAAGAAGGGGTGGCATGGATTCAAAAAAACTTAGGAGGCTTATCAACCCACTGCAGTATGTAGACCTCATCTGGATCCGATTCAGACAGACAAGCTGTGGCATAACAGCAAGGAGACATCAGGGAGATTCAAGCTATGAGTAAATCATTTATATTAAGGAATTATTGTTAATGTTTTAAAGTGTGATAACTTTATTGTGGTAATGTTTTTTAAAAACCTTTACGCTGGGCGTGGTGGCTCACACCTGTAATCCCAGCACTTTGGGAGGTCGAGGCCAGTGGATTGCCTGAGGTCAGGAGTTTGAGACCAGCCTGGCCAATATGGTGAAACCCTGTTTATACTAAGAATACAAAAAATTAGCCGGGCTTGGTGGCACATGCCTGTAATCCCAGCTACTCAGGAGGCTGAGGCAGGAGAAGCACTTGAACCCAGGAGGTGGAGGTTGCAGTGAGCCAAGATCACACCACTTCACTCCTTCACTCCAGCCTGGGTGACAGAGAGAGACTCCGTCTCAAAAAAAAACAAAAAACAAAAAACAAAAAAAGTCATTATCTTCTGTAAATACATATTTAAATCTTTACAGATAATAGATGATGCAATGCCTGGATTTGCTTCAGAATAATCCAGGGGGCTGGGCCCCTGTAATCCCAGCACTTTGGGAGGCTGAGCCAGGAAGATCGCTTGGCCCCAGGAGTTTAAGACCAGGCTGGGTAACACAGGGAGACCCCCATCTCTATAGAAAAAAAAAATTAGCCGGGTATGGTGGCACATGCCTGTAGTCCAAGTTATGTGGGAGGCTGAGATGGGGGGATTGCTTGAACCCAGGAGGTCAAGGCTGCAGTGAGCTGAGATGGCGCCACTGCACACCAGCCTAGGTGACAGAGTAAGACCTTGTCTCAAAAACTAAAACTTAAAAATAATGCAGAGGAGATCTAGGCTGGTGGGAAGGTTCGTCCTGGCTGAGCTGAAAGCCATTGAAGCTGAGTCAGGGGTGCAGAGGGGTGCACTCGTTGCCTGGTGCTGCTGTAATGAATTACTACAAACCTAGTGGCTTCAAACCAAACACATTTATTATTTTTTTGCTTTGTAGGTTAAGAGTTCGACCTGGGTCTCACTGGACTGAAATTGAGGTGTCAGCTGGGCAGCATTCCTTCCCAGAGGCTCCAGGGGGAGAATCCATTTTCTGGCCTTTTCCAGCTTCTGGAGACCACTTGCAACCCCTGGCTCCTGCCCCTTCCTCCACCTTCAAAGCCAGCGACCTTGCATGTCTCAGACCTTCTGCCATTGTCACAGCTCTCTTTGACCACAACCAGGAAAGGTTCTCTGCTTAGGATTTTTGTGATGATACTGGGCCCATCTGGATAATCCAGGATCACCTCCTATCTCAAGGTTCTTAACCTTAGTCACACTTGCAAAATCCCTTTTGCCATGTGAAGTGACATATTCCCAGGTTCTAGGATTAGGACGTGGACACCTTTGAAGGGGCATTATTTTGTCTACTGTCACGGAGGGCATGGTAGGGAGTATCTCATTCTCTCTACTTTTGTGTAGGTTTGAAATTTTTCACAGTAATAAGTTAAAAGTGAGTTTGTAGCATGCTGTGCCCTGGGGGCTGTGATTCTAGGAAGGGTGGTTGGGCAGCTCTCTCTAAAGAGGTGACATCCAAGCTAAGATACAATGCACACTGGGTGCTCCATGAGTGGCCCCTGCAGTGCAGGGAGGAGAAACAGGAAGCAGGGACAGGTAGGAGGACCGTGAGAGCCCTGTTCCCTGGTTGTCTCGGTTGAGGGTAAGGGGTAGCCTGGAGCCCTGGACAGCCCCTGTGCTCTGAGAAATGGGGCACAGGAAGCTTCTTGCAGCTGGAGCCTCCTCAGCTCACTTTATTAGTACTCCTGGGGTCGCTCCAGGATGGGGCTGCCTGAGGGAGCTGTGTCCTGCACCCCGCTGGAGCTGGCCTGCTGTGGTACTGGTGGGACTGAGCAGGGCCTGGCCACCAAGGTCATTATAAAATGTGTTTTGTAGCCATTTTGTGCTGTAACGGTTATTTGGAGCTCACTTTGTACCAGGCATGATTTTAAACACCTTATTTATATGAGCACATTTCATCTTCATTGCCATCCTGTGGCGTAGGCCATAGTGTCCACCACTTTCAGACAGTCTCTTGGCCAGGGTTCAACCAGAGAAGCAGAACCAGTGGGAAATCTACAGCAAGATGTTTATCGCAAAGAATTGGCTTATGAGATGGGGGTGGGAGTAGGGAGGGGTGGCACGAAGTTGCTGTCCACAGGCGGAACTTCTGGAAAGCCTCAGCTCTGCCCTTAAGGCTTTTCAACTGATGGAGTCCAGCCCACCCCAGTGATTTAGGCTAATCTGCCTTACTTAAAAGTCAACAGATTATGAACTACTTTAATCCCACCTGTGAAATACCTTCACGGCAACACTCAGACTTGTATTTGATTGAAGAACTGAGACTGTAGCCTTGCCCAATTGACATATAAAACCACCATCACTGCTGGGGAAACTGAGGCACAAGGCAGTGAGACCATCTGGCTGAGGTTTTGCAGTGAGTAAATGGCAGTACCAGGATTTGAACCTAAGGATCCTCAGCCCTCTTCCACACTGCCTGTCTCAGCCACTTGCTGGTCAGGAAGTTAACCTTGTCCCTGGCTGCCTTCCGCTGTCTTGTCATATGGGGTGTGATGGATGTGCTGGAGCCGGAAGCATGTCAGACCTAAAATGTGGGGACTTCAGGCCGGCGGATGTCATGGCTGGGAGCACCTGCTCTGCAGCTGGATTCATGTTCTGACTCTGCTCATGATAGTTGTGTGATATTATTGGGCAAATTACTCAACCTCTCTGTGCCTCAGTTTCCTCATATGTAACATGTGCATAAAATAGTACCTGACTCATTTTGTGGGGATTAAATGAGATCATAGACATAAGACATTCAGAATAGTAAGAAGTCAATGAATATCAGTTTTAAAATTCTGGTCCAATAGCCCACTGCCCCCTCCCTCAATTGCCTGGCTCAGCCCCAGGGCTTCCCCAGAGCTGGCTGCCTGTCTGCCCTGCAAACCCCCGGCCCATCAGGAAGCTGCTGATCGTGTTCCCTGGGAGGCTGCCCTCCTGAGGGTGGATGTGTGGAGGCAGCTCCTCCAGTCGAGGCAGCCCCCAGAGACATATGGTTTTGGCACTGCACTGCATAGGGCTGTGTGCTGCCAAGGAGCGGGCACAGAAGCCTGGCCCAGCCTGGCCCCCCTTGAGCTCAGCAGGTGCTCCAGGCATGAGGAGAGGCTGAGATGGAGGAGGAAATCTACCGTGGGGTAAAGCAGGCTCTCAGGAGGCAGGACTGGCCACAGAACCCTGGGGGGCATCAGGGATGGAGTGTGGCCCAGGTGGGTGGAGGCAACTGGGCAAGTAGTCCAGGACAGAGACTCTGGCAACAGAGACAGTGGCCTCTAGCAACCTTTGCTAAGGGAAGAAGGACCAGCCTGGCTCCCACTCTATCCTACTCCTGAGCCTCAGTCACTCTCACTGCCTCTGCTCCTGCAACCTTCTCTTCAAAGTTGGTCTCAACACGGGGCCCCTGGCACCATTGCAGGACTTCCTCCCTGCTGTATCAGTTAGCTACTGCTGTGTAAGAAACCACTCCAAGGCTTGGTGGCCTAAAGTGACAACCATCTGTTATTGCTAATGAGTCCATAGGAGCACCTGAGTGGTTCTACTGATCTGGGATGGGCCTAGATAATCTTGTCCCTGTCTCTGTAGTTTTGCCAGAATATCATATAAACAGAACCACACAGCATGTGACCTTTGAGCCTGGCTTCCTTCACGCAGTGCAACTGAGGTGCATCCATGTTGTTGCATGTATCAGTAGTTCATTCCCTTTTATTGCTGTGTTAGTTTCCTCTTCTTACTTTAACAAATTACCATGGTGGCTTAAAACACTGCAAATTTATTATCTTACAGTTCTGGAGGCCAGAACTCCTAAAGTCAAGGTGCCGTGGTGGGGGACGGGGCTGGTTCCTTCGCAGGCTCTGAGAGGAAGAGTGACTCCTTGCCTTTTTCAGCTTCTAGTAGCTGCCTGTCTGCCTGGCTCATGCCCCCTTCCTCTATCTTGTCTCCAATCTCTGCTTCCAGCCTCACATGGCTGTCTCCTCTGACCCCACTTCTGCCTCCCTCCTATGGGAACCCTTGTTATTGCATGGTGCCCATCTGGATAACTCATGATCATCTCCCCATATCAAGATCCTTAACTTGGTCACATCTGCAAAGTCCCTTTGCAATGTGAGGTGACATAGTCACAGGTTCTGGTGATATGACATGAGCATCTGTGAGGCAGCCATTATTCTGCCTGCTGCAATTACTGCTAATAGCTCAGCTTGAGCTTGCAGCACTGGGAGGACAAGAGCATGCATTGAGATTCTCCAGTCAACCAACTTTTCTCCCAGCAAAAACTGGGAAAGCATACTGCACTGTAAGGTGAACTAAAAAAATTAAGAAATTAAAATATTTTAAAAAGAAAAAGAAAAACTGCTTTATTGGGTTTTAAAAATATTTATTTTTAAAAATAACTTTATTGAGATATAATTTACATACAATAAAATTGTAGTGTTGGATGAATTTTGATGATTGAGTGCAGTTGTATTGCTACACTTTTGCATTTTCTAGAATTTCATTAAAAAGAATCATGCAATATGTGATCTTTTGTGTTTGACTTCTTTTCCTTAGCATGTTTTCGAAATTGATTCTTGTCATTGTGTGATTTAATATTTTATTCCTTTTTATTGCTGAGTAATAATTCAAACTATGGATGAATACCACAAATTTGTTTATCCATTCCCCCAGCTGGGGGCCATATGGGCTACTTCCTGTTTGAGGCTATTATGAATAATGCTGCCATAAACACTTGCATACAAGACTTTGCATAGACATGTTTTCATTTCCCTTATGTATCTATAGCTAGGAGTGGATTTGCTGAGTAACATGATAAATTATGGTTAATATTATAAAACACTGCCATACTGCTTTCCAAAGTAGCTATACCAGTTTGCATTCCCACAGTGTATGAAAGTTACAGTTGCTCCACATTGTCTTCAACACTTGTTATTGTCAGTCTCACGCCCGTAATCCCAGCACTTTGGGAGGCCGAGGCAGGTGGATCACGAGGTCAGGAGATCGAGACCATCCTGTCTAACACGGTGAAACCCCGTCTCTAATAAAAATATAAAAAATTAGCCAGGCTTGGTGGCGGGTACTTGTAGTCCCAGCTACTCGGGAGGCTGAGGCAGGAGAATGGCATGAACCTGGGAGGCGGAGGTTGCAGTGAGCCGAGATTGCACCACTACACTCCAGCCTGGGCGACAGAGTGAGACTCCGTTTCAAAAAAAAAAAAGATGTTTCTGATGCTTTTATTGTTTTTTCATTTATTTTCTTGAGTGCTAGTATTTCTGAATGTTATATTACTAAGGGTGTGATTGTGGGTATGTACAATTTACATTAACATAGATTCTAGGCAATTGCTCTCCCAAAAATGTTGCTTCGATTTATATTCCTGCCAATAGTGTAGAAGAATGCTTACTTTCCCGTAGGCTTGTCGTTGGATGGATATTATTGCTCTTATTTGCGTGAATTTTTTTTTTGCCAGTCTGCTAACTGAAAAATGGTATCTCATCGTTGTTTTAAGTTTTCATTTATTTGATTATGAATAAGGGCATACTTTTTATACCTTAATTGACCACTATATTTCTTCCTGTGTGAATTGCCTATTTCGCTATTGGTTTTTTTTCTTTTTCTTGTTTTTTTTTTGGAACACTTTGCATATTGTAGATATTGATTCACCGTATACATTGCAAATATTCTCTCGATCTATTTGTTTATCTTTTAAACTTGTTTACAGTATCTTCACTAGGCAGAAGTTGAAATTTTTATATAGTCCAAGGAATCCAATGAAGCATTCATTTTTTACAGCTTCTGCTTTCTGTGCAATGCTCAGAAAATCACCTCCCACCCCAAAGTCATAAGAAAGTTGTACATTCTATCTAGCATGTAGTAAATTTCAACTACAACTATAATTGTATTTTAACTACAATTTCAATTTCAACTGTATTCCTGCTTCAACTGTATTGGTGACATTTTAATACTTAATATGTAAGCTAGGTGTTGGGTATATAGGTGTTTTTTATATTATTCGATCTAATCTTTTGTGTGCCTGAAGTATATATATGTATATACACACACACATCTCTCTCTCTCTCTCTTTCTATATATATACATATATATATGTAATTTTTTTTGAGACAGTGTTTGGCCCTGTTGCCCAGACTGGAGTGCAGTGGTGTACTCATAGCTCACTGCAATCTTGAACTCTTGGGCTCAAGCAATCCTCCTGCCTCAGCCTCCTGAGAAGCTAGGACTACAGGCATGTACCACGTAGCCTGGTTAATTTTTTTTAATTTTTATTTTTAGTAGAGATGAGATCTTGCTATGTTGCCCAGGCTGGTCTTGAACTCCTGGGCTCAAGTAAGCCTCCCTCTTCAGCCTCCCAAAGTGCTAGGATTACAGGTGTGAACCACCACGCCCAGCCTACGATATGTATATATTTAAAAATAAAGACAGGGAAATGCCTAATAAATTTTTGATGGAGGCTGGGTGCAGTGGCTCATGCCTGTAATCCCAGCACTTTGAGAGGCTGAAATGGGCAGATCACTTGAGGTCAAAATTTTTTTTGATGGAGTTGCACTGCCTCAAAACTTCAAGTCTGGTCAAAAAAAAAAAAAACAAAACAAAAACAAAACAAAAAGCAAAACAAAAAAACACAAAAACAAGACAAAAATTTTTTTGAAAAAGCCTATGTGACATTATTTCCAAGCCCAAGCAATCTCTGCAGTCTAGAATCTGCGCCATTAGGAATTGGCCACTAGAGAGCTGAGATCCCCAATGCCCACTTCAGATGTGGGAGTGGAGAAGGGTGGGCAGGGGGCACTCCTTCCCCTCCCAGAGGGCAGGGCTGGGCAGTTGAACTGGCTGCCCAAGAAACTCAACATTTTTTTTTACATCTTTATTGATGTTAAACAAATCTTTTACATCTTTATCTATGTAATTCACACACTATAAAATTCACCCGTTTAAGATGAACCATTCAATGCCATTCAATACTTTTTAGTATATTCACACAGTTGTACATCCATCATCACATCTAAGTTTAGAACATTTTCATCGCCCCCAGAATAAACCGTGTTCCTGTTAGCAGCTACTTTCCATTCCTCCCTCCCCGCAGCCTGTAGCAACTACTAATCCACTTTCTGTCTGGAAATGGAATAACACAAAGCCTTTTGTGTCTGGCTTCTTCATTCCTTTTTAAGGCCATATGATATTCCATTGTATAGCTATGCCATATTTTGTTTATCTATTTATCAGCTGATGGGCATTTGGGCTATTCCCATTTCTCAATTATTATAAATAATGCTGCTATGAACATTGTGTGCAAATTTTTCTGGGGACACATGTTTTCATTCACCTTGGGTAGATACCCAGGAGTTGTAATCCTGGGTCCTGTGGTAGCTCAATGTCTAATGTTTCTCAGTATTTTTCTAGCAGGGCTTTGGATGTGCTGCAGGCTAGGGGTCTCCCATCCTCCTTTTCCTCACTGGAGGTTGACATGGCACTTTTCCTTCCCTCTCTGCACAGGTGATGTTAAGCCTAGACTATAACACTGGGTCACTGGGGTCCAGCTCCCGGAGCTGGACCTGTCACTGGGAGAGACAATGTTACCTCCAGTATTCATTTTCCATTGCTGCTGTAACAAAGTGCCACCAACTGAGCAGCTTCAAGCAACATCCATTTAGCATCACACAGTTTCTGTGCACTGAAAGTCTGGGCAGAGAGTGCCTCAACTGTATTTTCTGCTTAGGGTCTTACGAGGCAAAATCGAGGTGTTGGCAGGCTGGGCTCTTTCCTGGAGGTGCTCATTAGGGTTGTGGGCAGAATTCAGTCGCTTATGATTGCAGGCCTGGGGTCTCCATTTCTTTGCTATGTGGCCCGAGGCTTCCTTTGTTTTCAAAGCAGCAATTGTGCTTTCCATCCTTCCTTCCCAAGTTTTAAATCTCCCTTTCCCCCATGCTGTCTCTTTTCAATGTCCTTTCTACCTCTGCCACCAGCCATGGAAAGTTCTCTGCTTTTAAGGGCTTGTGTGATCCACTGAACCCATGTGGATGATCCAAGACACTCTCCCTATTTTAAGGTCAACTGATGAGCAGCCTTAATTACATCTGCAAAGTCTCTTTTGCTACGTGAGGGAACAAATTCATGGGCATTGACAGTTTCCAAGGATGAGGGTGGCATCTGTGGGGAGCTGTGCACACATCCCTGCTGCCTAGCACACCTCCTCCAGAGGGAGCGCGGGAAGAAGCATGTGCATGGATATTGGACAGGCAAGGGCATGGGCCGGGGTGAGTTTCTGTGGTTTCGCCACCCAGCATCCATTTCCATCCTTCTGAAACTGAATCTTGATTTTCCACTGGGGGCACTGCTCTACCCCAGCCAGCTGTGCTTTGCGAAGAGGCTAGACTTGGGGCTTGGGGCTCAGGCCTGGCCAGTCTGACCATAGTGCCTTCCTGACCCCAGAGGCCAGGTCAGGGATGACACATGACACAGCTGAAGCTAATAAGAATCTGCAGAAGCTTCTGGAAGAACACCTCACATTCTTCCTACTGGACTTGGCCACAAAAGGGTGCAGGGGCTGGAGCTGCTGCCACCACCTTGCAGCCACGAGGGCAGAATCTGTTGGAGAATGGCACCGCCGTGGCAGGGAGAGAAGCCTGTGTGTTCGTCTGGACGTTGTCAGCACCCCGATTAAAGCCACCTGAGGCAGTCCACCCTGGAGTGTTTAGCTTTGTGAGCCCAAGAATTTTCTTTTTCCATAAATATGTGTAGTCATGTGAATGCCTCAAGTGTGTGTTCAGTCTTGAGGGTACACATCTGTGAAAACACATGACCTTTGGGTGTGGGGTGCTAAGTAGGACTAAGACCCAGAGAGACAAGAGCCAGAGCACGGGTGCTGGGTGCCCCACGTGTGGGGACAGGTTGTGCTGGAGGGAGAGGCTGGAGGCTGTTTTTATAGAAGAACTGGGTTTTCGCCCCAATTTTCATAACTTTTAATTTTGATGCAATTTCCCATATACCCTTTACCTAGATTCACCAATTGCTTACAACTTGTCCCACTGGCTGTACCATTCTCTCTATATTAATATGTACGGAGACACAAGCATATTTCTCCTGAACCATCTGAGAGTATGGTGGAGACATGATGCCTCTCTACTATTGTATATTTCAGTGTTTGTTCCCTAAAAACAAGGACATTCTCTTACATAAACACATATGCTTATCAGAGCTAGGACAATTTGCATTGATATGATACTATGATAGAACCCCACAATCCATATCTAAACGTCATCAATTGTCCCAAGAATGTCCTTTATAGCTATTTCTGTCCTGCTCTAGGATTCAGTTCAGGACCCTACATTGCATTTAGTGGTCATGTCCCTTTAGTCAAGGAGGTGACATGTGAACATGGCTTGGAAACTCTAGTGGGTCCTTGACATCCCCAGGAGTGAAATCCAGAAGAGCTATTTGAATGGCCTCATACATACGCGTTCTTTGGTGACTTGCTTTTTTCTTTCACAGTATTGTTGGGAGGTACATCAGCGTTGATGCGTGACACTGATGTTCATCTTCATTGCTGTCGGGTATTGCATTGTGTGGGCATGACATGGTTCATTTAACCTTTCTCCTGTGAATGGACCTGGGTGGTTCCCAGGCGTTGTTACTGTGGTTGTGTTTATATCAATGGATGCTGCTGAGATTTTACCTGTGCAGGGAACTGCTGAGCTCACCTGTACACATCTCCTTATTAGTGTTGCCAAATTCTCTTACAAAGTGCACTTTCCAAAAAACACTCCCACCAGTGGTGTGCAGAGCTCCTGCTGCCCCTCCTGTCCACTCACATTTGGACCTGTCAATTAATTCGATTTCTTCCCGCAGGATGTGGATGAAGCCATCCCCACGCATTTGCCGGGCCACAGGAATATGCTCCCTATTCCTTTGCCAGTGGTTGGTAGCATCTATGTACTTTGCACAGGTTTTGCCACAGTTAGAGTGCATAGAGGGCAATGGCAGGCAGAGCTCCAGCCCTGGCTGCATGGCTGTTTCTCTCTTCCTGTCTGTCTCTGTCCTTTCTCTCCCTGGTGAGGACATGCCCACTCTCTGCCCTGGCGGGATAGGAGCTCATCATGGAGGATTCTGGGTGTTGATGGAGGCTGAGAGGCCAGGCTCCACTGGACAGGGAATGAAGCAACTTGGGCTAAATCCTCCAAATGGGAGGCTCCTCTCGGATCCTGGCCAAGCAGAATGCCATGGCCATAACATGCCTCCCTTTGTGGGCCTAGCACCTAGGAGCCCTCACAGGTACAAGAGTTGTTTCGTGGACTCTAAACAGCTTCTATAGGTGCTAAGGTGAGTTGAGAACCCCAATCTATTCATCCACTGTTTATTGAGGTCCCACTGTGTGCCAGGCTGTGCCTTTGAAGCTCCAGATGCAGAGGATAACAACACAGATGAAGTCACCAGTGCCAGCCCTGGGCTCGTTTGCCCTCAGCTCTTGTTATCCCATCCCTTGGCTCTGTGTCACCCATCAGGGAGGGGAGCTTAGCCTCAAGGTGTGAGGCCAGCTGGATTCCTGCTGGATTCAGCCAATGAGAGGCCCTGGAGCAAATAAGGGAGGACCCAGGGTATTCTCCCCCTTCCTCTTCATCTCAGGTGGCATCTCTGGTGTGGCTCTGTCTTTCCTACAGCTATAGCTCCCACTGGACAGGCCTGCTGAGTCTCCCTGTGTCACCTAGGCCTTGGGCTCTGGTAATGCCATCTCCTGCCGTTGCCCCTCCAGCCCTGGGGAGGCAATAGCTTCTTGCTCCTAATTTCTGTGCTGCCTCATTTTCCCCTGTTCTTAGCAATTCCATCACCTGCACAATCACATCTCTGAATTTTAACTTTTAAATTAAGCTTTACACTTTTCAAGTGATTTCTATTTCCCTGGTGGGACCCTAGAGGTACTCTCCCTCTTTTCATGTTGTGTATATTAGAGTGGAGAGAGATGGATGATGAACAAATTAAGAAACAAATAGTTATGGCAAATGATGTGAAGAAAATGAAACAGGGTATCCTCTTGGGGAGGGAGCTCATCCTTGGAGGGCTGGGGCAGAGAAACGCCATTGAGGAGAGCAGCAAGGTGTGCAGCTAGAAGAGCAAAGAAGGACGCCTCGTTTACTGGGCACCTACTATGTGTCAGCCTCTCTGCCATGTCCTATAAAAGACCTGATTATGTCTTTTGTAGTTAGTTTTGTGGAAACTGGCATGCAGCAGGGGTTCAAAATCATGTCAGTCATTACATAAACTCTTGACATAGATACTTTTGGCAGAGACTGTCAGGTATCTTCCAAAAGCTATTCCTCCATAGAATTTTAGCTGAGCACATGATTTCCCAGAGCAAGACTACATTGCCCAGCCTCCTTTGCAGCTAGATATGGTCATATGACTGTGCTCTAGCCAATGGGATACAAGTGGATGTGTCAGCTTTCAGGGGACTTCCTTAAGAGACAGCTGATATGAACTTTTTGTTCTTTTATTCACTTCCTCCTTCCTGCTCCCTGGAATGTAGATACAATGGTGAGGCTGTAACAGCCATCTTGGAACGTGAGGCGATGAAAGCCAACCTTGGTTTCTGACACCAGGGAGTGATATAGTAGCCCTGGATTGCCTACCTATGAATTTTCACATGACAGAAAAAACAATTTATAGCTCCTTGTTATATGCAGCTGAATCTCGTCCTAGCAACACAGTACTAATATTTTGATTTGACAGGTGAAGAAACTGAGGCTTGAGGAGGGGAAATAACATAGCCCTGGGACTCAGAGCTGGTCTCACAGCAGAGCAGGGACTCAAATTCAAGGCCATCTGCTATCAAGACCCTTTTGGCTCCACTATCCTACTCATGCATCCTGCACTCATACGGGCGTGTGTAAGAATTCCCAAGGAGGTGAGTCGATCCTGCGCACGTTGGCAGCCCCATCTCTGTCTTGCTTCCCAATCCAATAGGTATATGTGGCCCTTTGTTCATTACTATTGTTCCATCTGTCTATTGCTGCTTTAAAAATGACCCCAAAACTCAGTGGCCTAAAACAGTTCATTATTATTATATCTCACAAACTGGGTAAAGAATCTGGATGGGCGGTGCAGGGATAGCTCGCATCTGCTCTGTGATATCTGTGTCCTCAGTGGGGATGACTCAGATGGCTGGGGGCTGGGGCAATGGGAACTGGTCTGGCAGCTCTTTCACCACCATGGCCTCTCCACCTGGCTCCGGCCTCCTCACATCATGGTGGCCTCAGGGCAGTTGGATTTTTAACATAGCAGCCCAGGACTCCCAAGGGGAGACTTTCAAGAAGCAAGGAGTGGGCGCTAATCATCTCTTCAGGCCTGGGCTGGAAACTGCAGTGTCACTGCTACCGTATTCTCCTGGTCAAGTCATCTCAGAGCACACCCACATTCAAGGCCTCAAGTATATGAGGGTGTAACAGAGATCTGGTGGGCATCTTTAATCAGCCATGCCTGTGACCATCAGGACTCTTTCAGTTGTAAGAGGCAAAAACCCGGCTTCAGATTGACCGGAGGGAGAGAACTGGGAGTTGTCATTGGCTCAGGTCACTGTAAAGGCCAGGGCTCTAGCTGGCTTCTGGCACTGGGGCTGAGACGCTCGGGAGCCAGTCTGTCTCTGTCTCTGCTGCTCTGTGCTGGCCTCACTCTCTGGCAGGCTCTCCTGGGTGGCAGTAAAGATGGCCACCGCAGCTCCCAGTGCCACATGATCAGCCTATGACCCCAGCAGGAGGGCAGTCCCCGAGGATTCTTGCCAAGTTTCCAGGTTGGACTCTCCATGGATCCTCCTGAGTCATGTGCTCAGAATCAATCAGCCAGGATGGCTCTGATTGGCTGGGCCAGAGGTGGGCGCTCCACATGGACCACCTTGAACTGAGAGTGGGAGGGGGTGGTCCCTGGAGGGAAAATCTGGGTGCAGCTACCTGGATATGGACACATGGATGCTGCTGCAGTGATCCACTGGGTGCCCAGTTCCGGGCCCTTGCTGTGCCCCATGCAGGTGGTCTGGACAGGCACAGGGCTGATCTATGGTCCTTGCATGGAGTCCCGAGTTCCCTTCCTCTAACATTCCAGGCCTTGGCTCTGAATGGCCCCATGTTCTGGGCCTCAAGCATTCATCTCTGGAAGGGCAAGACCTCTGGGACCTCTTGCCGGGAGTTGCAAAGCCTGGAGACTGGCCTCTCAGGCTTGCCTGCTGGCCCTGGGTAGTCTTCACCCTGACCCCAGGCTGCAGGGCTTCCAGAACCCACCTGTGCCCCAGCTGTCACCCACAGTTAATCAGGAGGTGGTCCAAGATGCTGACCAGGCCCAAAGTATGAGGAAGCCATGTGGTATCTGGGTACAGGGATAGCTAGTGCCAATGTTCTGGGGTGGACATGTGCCAGCTATTTGAGAAACAAGAAGGAAGCCAGTGGGGCTGTAGTGGAGCAAGCAAAGGGAATGAGACCAAAGAGGCCAAGAGGGACCCGGGTGCTGTGGGAGGGTGTGGTGCAGACGGGACAGATTTAACTTACATCTTTTTTTGTTTTTGTTTTTGTTTTTTTGAGACAGGGTCTCACTCTGTTGCCCAGGATGGAGTGCAGTGATGCAATCACACCTCACCGAAGCCATGACCTTCCAGGTTCAGGTGATCCTCCCGCCTCAGCCTCCCAAGTAGCTGGGACTACAGGCGTGTGCCACTGCGCCTAGCTAACTTTTGTATCTTCTGTAGAGATGGGGTTTAGCTGTGTTGCCTAGGCTGGTCTTGAACTCCTGGGCTCAAGCAATCCACCCTTCTTGGCCTCCTGAAGTGCTGGGACTACAGGCGTGAGCCACTGCGCCTGGCCTGACTTCTATCTTCATGGGCCCCTGCCAGCCACTGTACTATGGGGAAGTGGGGAAGTTGAGGACTTCCAGCAAGGAGGCTATTCCAGTAGTCCAGGTGAGAGACACCGGCAGCTAGGACCAGGCCGGCTGCTTGTTGAGGCGGGAAGTTGTCAGGTTCTAGAATGACAGACGGGAGGCTGGCGTGTGAGGAGGGGGCAGGCAGGGCCCCAGGCCTGGACCCTGGCTTCCACCTCCTCACTTTCTAAGGAATGGACTTTCTGGTCACCTTCATGCTCACTCCGACTCCCTACCCATCCAGTCCCTCCTGCCCACAAGGTGGCAGGGCAACTTCCAAAATGCACATTGAGCCCAGCACACTAAGGTAGCTAATGCCAGATACTGTTTCCTTCTTAATGGTCGATGCATTTATTTCCATGTGATTCAGAACATACATAACTAGCTCACTGACCCTTGATTTTGGCAGTAATATAAATTTGCCTTTTAGAAATAATTTGGTTTATAAAGATGTGAACTGATTAAAAAAAAAATTATTAAGGAATCGGGGGAGGAAGAGATGCAGCAGAAAGACCTGGGCAGAAACCCATGAAGATGGTGCTGGGAATGACCGGGCTTTGGGGGCTTGGGCCTGCGGCAGAGCACCAGCCCCTCGCTGTGCATTCCTGGCCCACGGGCCCCCACCCCTGTGCTCCCACACACCCAGGTCTCCACCATCATCCCAGCCTTGGGGAGCCCTACCTTTTCCAGAACATGCTGGGCTGCTCCACCCCTTGGCCTTTGCACATGATCTTCCCACTCTCCAGATGGCACAGGTTGTCTCCAAGATTTTTTGCAGGACTGTTAGTCATTTATATTGTTTACATTCAAAGTTTTAATCCATCTGAAGTTGATTTGGATCTCTAAGAGGAGTGCAATTTTATTTGATCCCAGATGGATATTCAGTTGTGGCTGGCAGCACTTACTTCACAATCTGCCCTTCTCCCACCAAATCAAAATACTACCTTTGGCATATATCTCATTCTCATATATCCTGAAATTTATTTTTGTATTCTCCATTCCTTTCCATTGTCTAGTCCTCTGCCAATGCCATATTGATCTGATTACAGTGACTTTGTAGTATGGTCTTATTTCCAGGAAGGCAAAACCCCCACAGCAGTCTTTCCAGTCTTCCCTGGTAATTCTTGGGCATTTATTCTGCCACATAATCTTTGAGGTCATTTTATCTAGTTTTTTAAAAAATCACCCTGTTGGTAATGAAATTTGAATTACATTAAATTTATATGGAAAAAATGGGAAAATTGACATTTTTCTAGTATTAAGTTTCCCATCCAAGAACACGGCATGTCTTGCTCTTTTCTAGATCTTATTTTAAAATCCATCAGAAGATTTAATTCCATCTGTTTCCAAACTTTTACTTCATATGCTTCATTTTCATAAATGATAGACAGTGCCCTTTCGTGATGAAAATCCTGCCAGTTCTTTCTTCAGCTGAAGTGCTGTGCGCCTTGTGAACATCAGCATGGATGCCTGCAAAGGAAAGGTCGTGTGGCATCCACCTGAAAAAGGTCCCAGCATCTGCTATCTGGTACCCTCAGGATGGGCCGTCTGCTGTGTCCAAAGTTTATTTCTGTTTTCTCTCTCTCTCTCTCCCTCCCTCCCTCCCTCCCTCCCTCCTTCCTTCCTTCCTTCCTTCCTTCCTTCCTTCCTTCCTTCCTTCCTTCCTTCCTTCCTCTCTCTCTCTCTCTCTCTCCTTCCTTCCTTCTTGATACAGGGTCTCACTCTCTGTCACCCAGGCTGGCATGCAGTGACACGATCACAGCTGATGGCAAGCTTCGATCTTTTGAGCTCAAGTGATCCTCCCGCCTTAGCCTCCCAAGTAGCTGGGACCACAGGTGTGCATCACCATGCCTGGCTAGTTTTTTAAATTTTTATTTGTAGTAGAGACAGGGTCTCCCTGTGTGGCCCAGGCTGGGTATTTCTTAATTTCTTTTTTTCTGTTTTAACAAATAGGGCTCCATGAATGTCTTTGGCCACATCTCTTTCTTGCTCATGTGTGAGGGCTTCTCATATGCCTGGAAGAGGAATGGCTGGGCCGTGTGGTATTCCAATCTTCAGCTTTGCCAGAAACAGCCAAATTACTCCGCAAAATAGTTGGAGCAATTTACATTCCTGGTAATAGGGCAAGGGAATTCCTGTTTCTTTATGTTTTAGCCAGCGGCTGGAATTTTCCCCCGGCTTTTCTTCCTGGCAAACTTTTTTCCATCTTTACTTTGTAGTCAAAAAGTTTTCATTTTGCATTTTAATCTCGTTTTCCTATATAGGATATATATATATGTGTGTATGTATGTGTGTCTGTGTATATATCTCTATATCTATCTATCTATCTATCTATCTATCTATCTATCAATCATCTATCTATCTTTCTATCTATGTAATTTCAACAGGAATCAAAGGGTACACCGTGAAAATCTTTCTCCCATCCCTGTCCCCAGCCACCCAAACCCAGGTCCCAAACCCAGGTAGATGTCAACCATTGTTAACAGCTTCTGTTGTTTTCCATCCAGAGAAATTCTGTTAATATGTAAGCAAATGTATACATTTTCTCTCTTTACTCCAGTTCTTAATCAAGTGGGAACACATCACTGTCATCACTGTACTGCACCTTTATTTTCACACAAATTCTATCTTGAGATTATGCCGTATCAGTATGCAAAGAGCTACTTTTTCCTCTTTCTCATCCTTTCTCTCTCTCTTTTTTTTTTTGATAGTGGCATAACCTTTCGCCTGTAGACAAACATCTTTTGTTTCCAAACTTTTGCCATAATCTATGAGGCTGCGGTGAATTTCCTTATACATTTTACAGATGTAAAGCATATATATTAGATAAAGTCCTACGAGTGGAATTCCCAGCTCAAAGGGTAAAAGTATTTGTAAGTTTGACAGCATCCTGTTGCCCACCCCAATCCGAGAGTACATCAGTGGACACCTGCCCCAGGCCGTCTCCCCCATGCCCTTAGGAACATAATGCATTATCCAGTGTTTTGACATTTGCTAATACCAACAGGTATAAAATGGTATCTCAAAGTGTTTTTATTTTTAAAACAGCCTTGTTGTGATATAACTGACATACTATAACGTTCATTTGTTTTAAAGGTACACTTCAATAAGTTTTAGTAAATTTATAGGGTTATAACCATCACCACAATCTAATTTTAGAACACTTCCTTCACCCCAAGTATCTTGACATGGGTTAAACTTGGCAATCGAATTTCTCTGAGTGAGAGTATGTTTTCATTCATTTAAGAGCCATTTCTATTTCCTTTTCATTGAATTTTCTGTTCATATACTTTGCTCATTTTTTTCTATTTTTATTGATTTTTAGGTACTCTTTATATATTATGCTTCCAGGTTAGTGTAAGTGCCTGTCCTCCAAAATTCACCCTGTGGTTCCAATTCTCACAGGCTGGAATTAATAGAACCTGTGGATGGGGCTGCTCCTTTACCACACCGTGAGTTGCCTGCATGCAGTGACCATATTTGATTTCATTCCATGTCTTCCACTGCCTAGCACAGGGCCTGGCCAGCATAGATCGCTGCAAGTAAGCCTGGACTCAGCAGCAGTCCATCTATGTTCTTTCTTCCCTCAGCATTCTTCTCATAATTTGTGGAGATTTTTCGATCTGTGTGGTGAGTCACATCTGACTCCTCCACTGGACTGACTGCTCCCTGAGGGAAGGTACCATGGCTGTTTTGTTTGCTGCTGTATATCTGGGGTCCATGACAGTGTGGCCTAGCACATTATTTAAAAGTGCTGATGAGATGAATTTATTAACTAATTAATTACTAAGTGGTTTACAGTACCTAGAAGGAGAAAGATATTGGAAGGTTACAGAGAAGGAAAGCCAAAACCAGCAGAGCCACAGCACCCGGTATTTCCATGAGGGGCACATCCCTGACCCAAGGGCCTGAAGTGGGTGGGTGGGAACCCCGGTGTTCAAGTCTACAGGTGGTAATACTGCAGGACTCTGCCATTACATTGCCATTCAGGAATACAGTCCCAGGGTAGCTCATCTTACAACTTTTCAAGAGAAGCTCGAAGTGACGCTCTTTATGTGAAATCTCTCACTTTGAAATGTTGGTAATGATCAGTCACTGCACAGGCCCCTGAGACTTGGGCTGCCAATTTGCAAAGCCTGGGTTTACAAAACAAACCTCTTTTTAAATGCATGCTCACACATAATTCTGCCAGTAATCCTGGGGGGAGGTGGACAGAGGAAGACCCTGAGGCTCAGAGTAGAAAAATAACTTGCGTACAGCCACCCAGCTGCTAGGGGTATGTGTATGCGGAGGAGATGGGGGGAGTCCTGACCCCCTGGCCTGAGCTGTCAGACAGCTTCTCTTCCAGGAGGGAATTGGGGCATTTCTGAGGGAAGTGAAGCTAATTCTCAGAGCTCCTGGCCAAGGAGTTTGTCACAAGCCTGCCTGCATGCTTGGCCTGACACCTCTGAGTCCCTTCCACGGCAGAGATGGGCAGGCTGAGCTCCCACCTGGAAGCCCAGTTGGGCTGTGGCCTTCTCTCCACATTCTATACCTCGCTGTCCGTCCGTGCCCCACGCACAGCAATTAATCATCACCACCTCATGACAACTCTGGTATAATTATCTTGTATTATGAGTGAAGTCTCACCAGCAGGCCAGCCCTCCCTAGAGAGGCCATGGCTCCCTGAGAGCCAGGTGAGAAGTGTTTTCCGCCCCCATGGGCACAGCGGGTGCAGGGATGTGGAGGGGCCTCAGTGGTTCTCTCCCTCCATCCCAGGCCCCTCTGGGATGGGGGCAGGTTGGTGGGGCTGGAGTGGCTGCTGAATGACTTCCAAAGTCATGGGGGGAAGGAGGAGTTACCGTAGTGATAAAGACAAATGACAATGATGAAGGCAGGTGGCTGGGCCCATCCAGCCCCTTCTAGTCCTCATTCCCTCATTCCCAGAGTTGCAACTGATGCCAACCAATTGTCAGATATGATTCCGGTGGCTGAGCTGTAGCCACAAGCAAAACAGACCCCCCCCCCCCGACCTCCAAGGATTCTGGCATTCTAGAGGGGGGTCAGACAACACGCACACAGGGACGAGACTATTTCAGATTGTGTTAAGCACTATAAAAGAAATGCATAGACAGAGAAGAGCGGGGGACAGGGGAGCAACTTGGCTCTCGGAGAGGGACACTTGAGTGGAGGCGGAATGCATTCGGGGTGGAGGGGACAGTAGACTCAAAGGCCCTGGGGTGGGAACACTCTGGAACAAGAAGAGAGTCACTGTGGCTGCAGTGAGGAAAAAGGAAATCAGGTCTGAGAGGTCAGTAAGGGCCACTACATAGGTTCTAAGAGTTTGGCTTTTATTCTAAATTCAGTGGGATGCATTCTCAGAAACGATTTTTTTGCTGCCAACTAAACTGTAGCCTTTGGCAGTTTGCCCCCGTCTATAATTTCCTGCCCATCCATCCATCCATCCATCCATCCATCCCTCCAAACATCCTTTCAAGAAACACTTATGGAGCAACTACTGTGTGTTAGTCTGGCCCTGGGGAACAGCAGTGACAAAGCAAAGCCCCTCCTCCCAGAGAGCCCGCCTTCTGGAGGTAGAGACCCTCACCCCACTTCTTCAGCACGGGCACCGGCTCCGCGGACCCCACCCGAGACCCCGCCGCCGCCAGGTGGCGCTCTGCACCTGCGCTTGGGCAGCGGCCGGGGGTCGCCAGGCTGGGGCTGGGGCCGGGGCCCGGGCCGGGGCGGGGGAGGGGCGGCCGGGGAGTGGGGGCGGGGCCCGCGTCTTAGGTTGTGTGACTTTGGGTTTGACCTGCCTGGAGATGAGCTAATCCCGCCGTATAATAGACTCCGGGGAGATAGGGAAAATGGCTGCGGCGCTATCTGCGTCGCCATGGGGACCATCGCGAGCGCGCGGGCGGGGCGCGAGCCTGGAAAAATACAGCCTTTGTCGGCGGCGCGTGTCACTCACGGCGCGGGGACCTCAGGCTTCGGGCTCGGGCTTCCTTGTCCCAGCTGTAGAGGCTCTGGGGCTCGGACGCCCGGGTGTCCCCAAACTCTGCGGACGGCTCCTCTTCCTTCCACACTCGCACATTCCGTTTTGGTCAAGAAAGTCTCCCGTGACACAGCACGTTCCACCCCGCCGCTCTGGCGTCTGTCACACCAGCACACACCATTCCCTGTCGCTTCCCCAGCCCGGAGTCCACCCACGCTGGCACACGGACAGGCCCCGACGACTGCCCTTCCCCGTGCCCCTCTCGCAGCTCACCTGGGCACACCTGGGCAGAGATATGGCAGGACACACAGCCTCACTCAGACCCGAGCACATCCCAAAGGCACGCCCGGCGGGAGCGGTGACACTTGCACGCTCATCCCGGTAGGCACAGAAAGCTTGTGTGCCCGAAACACAACGTAGGGTGGTGGGCACTTGCATGCATACAGCACATCCACCCTAGTGGCCTCCGGCGTGCTCCCCTAAACAGCCACCTCCAGGGCAGACACAGTGAGGCACTCGCAGGATGCTCATCCGCTGCATTCGGACACGCAGGCTTGCACTCTCATTCCTCCACCACGTGTCCAGCCACCCTGGGCCGCATGCCTGCCCACAAGCTTAGTGCAGCACCGCCTCCTGTGTGGACCCTCCAACCGCCTCATCGGCCGCCTCCGGGCACTCAGCACAGACGCCTGCCATGCATGTGCATGGATGGGCTCGCACACTTGCACTTTTTTGTGGTGCACTTGTTTGACACACCCGCACACTTGCATCGGCGTTAGCCCATGCACTGGCACACCCACGTGTCCATCCAAACACGCCGGGCACACCGGGGCGCACGCTCAGTGGCCCCGGCAGGCAGGCGGGTGGTACGGGCACGGGGAGCCCACGTGCCCCCAGCGGACGGCTATCTGCCTGCCCATCAGCGCGCGGATCTGCGGTGGTAAATGATGCATTCGATGGCGGGCGCATTTGTTGTGCGCTCTCTGAAAGGGCTCCGATAATCTGGAAGGCAGAGATAAGGAACACCATTTATTCCGCGGCACTTTGGAAACAATTCCCAGCCCTGTACAACCCCATTCTCGGGCAGCCTCCGGGAGCCGGGCAGATAACGATTGGCTATTCATTATCTTCGCCGGGAACAAAGATTAGCCGGCCGAGATGAAAAATTACCCCGGACAGCGGCGCAGCCCCGCGCGGAGCCCCCTGCCCGCCACCACCGCCCGCGCCTTGGTGTCCCGCCCTGCCCGCGGCCCACAGCTCATGCCCAGCCCATCCTCGCCCTGCGCCCGGCCTCCCGCGCTTCCTTCGAGCTTGGCGGCTAAGCCCTGTCGGCCTTTCCATCTCAGTCTGTCCATCCCATCCTGCCCATCTTTCCTTTGTGTCCCCACTCTTCTCTCTGGGGCCCTTCTCACCCGTCCCTCTTCTCTCATTGGCTCTTTGAGCCTCTCTGGGGTTCTCTTCCCATCTCTGTATTTTTGTCTTATCTCTCTTTCCTCTTATCTCTCTCATGTCTCTGTCCATGTCTCTCTGGTTATCACCTTCTTTGCTTTTATTCCCATCTTTCTGACCCTTTCTGCCACTTTTTAGTTGTTTATTTCTGTCTCCAAGTGTCCCCAAGCCCCAGACCTGTCCCCACCAGTGCCTCTTCCTCATTGTTTTTTTAAAATCTGTCCTTGGGCCTCCCATCTCTTTCCCCATTCCTTGTCTCTCTGGATCTTTCTGTCACTGAATCTCCATTTCTCTTCATCCACCCCACCCTGAGGGCCCCACATCTCCAGGCCTCATACCTCCTGCCCTTTCAAGGCTGTGAACCTGGCCACAGACCAGAGACTGGAAGGCTCCAGCCAGCTCTGGCCTGGCCAGCCCAGCCCCGCCCAGTAGGCAGGAGGCAGGTGGGGTGGGGAGGTGTAAGGCCTGGAACCCCCTTTCCAAGGAAACAAGACAGAAGTAGAAAAGGCCCCGTAGGCACCCAGGCCCTGCTCCTGTGCTTCAGACAAGCTCGCCCATGCCCCTCCCCACTGAGGCCTGGGGCCTTGGGATCGGGTGGTCCCAATGAGGACACCTCATTAGAGCAGTTATTCAGCATGGCGCTGGCGACAGCAGATAAGCCTTATCAGCTCATCTCCCCTCCCACAGACAGACAGAAAGTGCCCGAGCAAATGGTACCCTGGAGCTCCACTGGCGGCCTGCCCTGCTGGTTAAGGAAGGTCTGGATGGTGTGTGATCCTGCAGGATGCACACCCCACGTGTCACCCAGGACACACTTTTCCACAGTCCACAGAACAGGGCAGTGCTGGCCACAGAAACATGCATTTCAAAGATGTAGTCGTATACACAGTTGCCCACAACCCAGATACACAGACACAAATACCCACTGCAACACACATCAATTCATACATGGAGCTGTACGTAGACGTGCAGACACACTCGGATACATCTCCTCCTCCCCACCATCAGTTCAAAGATACAATGATATACACTGATACCTATGCTGTTAAAAACAGATGGACACGCACACAGCCAAATGCATGTTCAAATACACAAACACAAACACACGCCCCAACAGCCATCAATTAATAAAGAGAATTATACATGGATATCCAGACACATGCAACACACCACACACACACACCTACACATACACCAGTTCAAGGACACATGCAGATACCCAGGTACAAACTATTAAAGACACACACAGGCCAGGCGCAGTGGCTCACACCTATAATCCCAGGACTTTGGGAGGCCAAGGTGGGAGGATTGCTTTAGTCCAGGAGTTTGGGACCAGTCTGGGCAACATAGTGAGACAGCGTTTCTACAAAAATAAAAATAAAAATAATTAGCCAGGCATGGTGGCACATGCCTGTGGTCCCAGATACTCAGGAGGCTGAGGTGCGAGGATGGCTTGAGCCTGGGAGGTTGAGGCTGCAGTGAGTGGTGACTGAACCGCTGCACTTGTCTGGGTAACAGATCAAGACCCTGTCTCAAGAAACAAAACAAAACAACAACAACAACAACGACAAAAATACACACAGTAACACATGCCTAGATACATGCACATACACACAAACACACACTCCAAAACACACCAATTCATAGACATGCCACACACTGCTACAGACACACGGGCAAACACTTGGAAATCACCACTCCTCATTACGTGAGTCTCTGACATGATGACCCCACAGACACAGAGCCAAAGGGACACATAACCATTTCCACAGACACACTCTCTTGTGCCAACTTCCAGGGTCATGCTCTGAAATAGCCACACTGTGACCTACTGCCCAATACACAAACTCTCAGGAACCCGCAAGAAGAAATGGACATACTCATACACCCAGTTTTGCAGGCACTCCTGTGTGCTCATAAGTGCACACAGACACACCTGGGCACACAGGACATAGACTCTGAGCCACATGCATAGAACACACACACAATGTAATAGTCACCACCAGATTTGGAGAAAGACCTATGGACAGCAGGGGTCACATAGACCAGGGGACAGAAACACTCCTCTGGGGCACACCTGGGGACAGGAGCACAGATTTCCCAGTCCTTCCAAGCCCAAGCACTTTCCCTCTGGGCCCAAGGTCCCCAGGCCACTTTCACTCTCCCTGATCTGCTGGAATGGGAATCAGGGGTGGGGTTGGGGGGACACTGACTGGCTGAATCCCTTAGTAAGAATTTGGCAGCACAAGGACTGGACTCTTTTTGCCCACAAACCCAGGGGCCTTCTAGGGATGAGGACTCCCACACTCACTTTCTCCCCTCCTCCTGCCCCCCACTTCTGTGAACAAGCCCTCTGCACACTTTCTTGCTTCCCCCGTTGTGACAGTCTGCCCCAAGGAGATGGGCCAGGGGGACACCAGGGAGTGGACTTCTAAAGTGCTCAGGGGTCCCCTAGAGTTAGGAACTGGAGTGGGGGTGGGACAGGAAGAGGGGCTGCGCCTGCACTTAGCTAAACCAGCCTGGCAGTGAGGGCGTCCTGAGTGTGAGCCCGAGTGCCGAGTTGCATCTGATTGTGTGGCCATGTGTGTCGGTGTGACCCAGGCCGTCTGAGGATGTCCTCGCGGCCACAGCTGCGTGCACATGTGCAGGGATGTGTGCGTGTCCGTGTAAGCACTCCTGGAAGTGGGTTGAAGGCAGAGGAGCGGGCGTCTGTGTACCATTATCAGTGAGTGCGTGTGCCCAGAGCTCCTGAGGGTCCCCGGGGAAAGTCTCAGTAAAGACGTGTCCCAAGCTTTCTGAGGGAGCATCCCTGAGGTCAGGGGCGCGCGTGTGCGCTCCAGAGAGGGCGGGAGCGGCCTGGAGTGTGGATGCGCAGGGTGTGCGCGCCCTGAGTGCCTAGCGGCCCTTGGCCGGCCAGGCGGCTGGACCTGGTAGGCCGAGTGCAGAGCCCCGGGCATCCTCCTGCCCCCTGCGGCGCTCCCGCCCCCGTCGCCACCCCCTGCCCCCCCGCAAAGTGATGTCGAAATAAAAAGCCGCGTTGCGGCCGGTGGGGGAGAGGCAGCGTGAGCGCGAGGAAGGTAGCGAGGCCAGCGCCGCCCCGGGACTCGCTGCTCAAGTCTGTCTATTGCCTGCCGCCACCTCCATCCTAGCAGGGCCCCGTCGCCCACCAGGCGGACAAAAGCGGTCCGCTGAACACCATGCGGCCGCTCGGCGTGCCGCCCAGGCTCTGCTGGTGAGCGCCGCCACCCCGCGCCCAGGTCCCGCGAGCCCGCCTGCCGCGCACCTCGCCAGCTCTGCTCCAGGCCCCGTCCGCCCGGGGGCACCGCCCACCGCGCCTCGCTCGGTGAGTTCCTTCCACTTCCACCCTCCCGGGCCGGGCCCTTCCCGCCCCCGGCCCGGCCCGCCCCGCCTGGCACCCGAATCGCTTGGTCCGTTTGCCCTGTGGCCCCTACCTTTGGGGCTCGCCTTGGCCCTGCCAGAGACCGGAAACCCTGGTTACAGGGACTTCAACCAGAGGGAGTATTTTGTTACCTGGGCACAGCAGGCCCGCCTCCGGCCTCCTGTCTTCCCATTTCTCTGAGCCACAGGCCATGAGACCCCGGCATTCCCAGAGCCTCGTAAAGCACCCCCGCCTCCCGGCCCCCGAACTGGGGCCTTTGTCTCGGCCGCCCCCAACCCCCAGGCCGCCGCGGCGGATGCGTCCGAGCCGGGCCGCAGAGCGGCGGCTGCACCTGCCGGCTGGTCCCGTGCGCCGGCTTTTCGCGGCTTAACCCAGCTCGCTCCTGCTTGCGCCCCCGCGCGCTGCGCCCCGCAGCCCTTTATCCTGTGTGACTGGGGTGCGTGTGGGGGAGAGCGCCGGGTCTGGAAGTCTCCCCCCGCCCCAAGCTGGAGTCGGAATCCGTTTAGTGGGATTTCAATAAGAATGGGGCCGCCGCGGGCTTGAAGATCTGCCGCCGGTAGGAGTAGACGGCGTTCTGGATCTGTCTGAAAACGGGGCATTTAAAATTATTCGGTGGCGGCCAGGCTTGAACTCTGGGTTGCTCCAACCACGAGGGGAAAGGCCCCGCGTTCAGGGACCCCGTGTGTGGCGGCCGCTCCTTTACCGGAAAACAAGGAAGGAAATTCGTTGTTTTGGAAAAAGCCTCCTCTCCCGAGGTCGGGAACATCTGGTGGTGAGCTCCAGGTCTACGCGGGCACCCCGTGCTAGGATTCGTTTATGAGCAGGCAGGATTCGAGAACCAGGTAGGGCCCGTGCGGCAGCCGAGGCGTCTGGAGAGCGTTTCCCAGCCGGGTTAACAAATTGCAGACAAATTGTGTCTAACGAAACCAGTTGTCAGGCCGCCGGCCCCGGCCGCTCCGAGTAAACCGTGGCCGTTCGTGGAGGAGGGAGAAGCACCGCTCGATTGTCTCCGGGTCTCAGCAGGGTCCCGTGGGGAGCCTGCCAGGCTTGAAGGTAGGGGTCAGAAGCAATATAGAATCTCGGAGGCGCCTGGGTCCAGGGTGCGGAGACACGTAGGACGTGGGGGCCACAGACTCTACGATTCCCAAAGACACAGAACAGGAATGAGGTGGGAGAGCCTGCACTGATGCCAAGGGAGGGAGCCTTCTGCTTTAGGGGGCTGGAATTGAACCCCAAAGAGCAGGAGGAGCCGTTATAGCAGTAGTCCCCCCCTTGGAAACCCCCCCTGGAGGGATGGCTGCTGGCCTGAGATCTAATGCCTCGGCTTTAAGGGAACTTCTGAACCCATCTGCTAAGGCACCCCACTTCCTCCCCGTACCCCTCAAGGTTTATTGCCAATGTGGGGCGGGGAGGCCGCTGGGTTGCGAATTAAATTTCTCTATGGAAGGTAGTCCCTTAGCAAATGGGTTTCCTTGACACCCCACCCCCAGCCCCACACCGCGGGCCAATTAGCTGCCCATAAGGAAAAGGCGAGAAGAATTAGGTTATAAAGGGAGGGCAAACTTATGGTCCCAAAGGGGCCGCCTCGGTTGAGCTAAGTTTAAACAAAGGGCTCAGAGGGGAGGGCTGGACGGCCGGGGAGACCTGGGCAGCTCTGTGTCCCACCTGGGACCAGCGGCTTAGCAGAGGCCTGAGAAGCACTCTAGAACCGGGCACCAGATCTGCTACCTCCCCAGCTCCCAGGCAGAAGCACCCAGGTCAAATGGTGGCGATCGCCGCTGTGAGTTCTCGGGCCACTTGAAAAGGGTCCTTTGAAAATTCTGTTTCCTGACTGACCTCCAGTCCTCAGAGAAATCTTGTTCCCAAGTAAGGAAAGTGACAGCTTCTTAATGTGACCAAAGGCAGCGCCAAGCATTTCCAACTATGCTCCCGAACGAACAGAATACTGAAAAAGGGAACGTGTCCCTCTAAAGGTGTTTTGGAGACCCCAAAGTTCCAGCCCATAAATTGGAGTATATCTGTTCTCACCAGGCCTGGAACGGCGCCTCAAGACCCCAGCCGATTCTGGGGGCTGCGTTGACCCTCCCCGGGAGTTTGTTTGGGGCCCGAGGTGGGAGGACCATGTCTTCGGCCTAGCGGGGAGGGGCCCGGTTGGTGTCCCTCGGTCTGCCTGGCTCACACAGACATTGTCCAGCGCGGGTCCCCCTTTATTGGCCAGCTGGGCGCCCTGCTACCTGGCGCCGCATTTCTCTCTCCCAGGCGGGTTCGTTTCCGCCAGAGAATGCAGCAGTCCCGCATCCTACGCAGGACCTGCAACCGAGGTGGAGGCTTCGGTCAAGCCGGCCCCTGCCTGCGTTGTCGAGGAAGGCAACCCCAAGGCCTGAAAGGACCTGGCAGAACTCCTCTTTCCTTTTTTTCCTCTACACCGGATTGCGGGCAAGGAGGCTGGTTCGGGTCTCCCGAGGCTCCTGCTCAAGCACTCCTTAAGCGTCCTGCTAAGCCCCTCTGTGCGGCGATTTTCTGAGCTGCCGAGCGGGGTAATTAAATCCCCTCCCTCGCTCCGCTCTGCGCCAGGCAGGCGGCAGCGCAGGGCTGACGTTTGGGCAGGGGACTCAGCCAGGCTGGCCACCTCCACTACCGCAGTGGCCGGGACTCTGCCGCGGAGGGGTTAGATGCCGAGCTCGCTGCGCTGAAACTGGGAATACACACAGAACGGGGAGGGGGGTGGTAATTTTTACCGCGCCGGTGGGAGAAAAAGGCGAATTACCTGCTTTCCCGAGGGCCGCGCGTAGCCACTTCCCTGAGAGCCGCGGCACCGATCGCGGCCGGGCGGGAAGCTTCCGCTCGGTCCTGGCGTTCACAGCCCAGCGGCCAGCTGCTGGTCTGCCTCCCGCGCTGAGTCCCAGGGTTCGCGCTCAAACGGGGCAGCTTTGCCGGACACGGGGGATTATGCCTGGGGACGCGGTGCCTTTCAGAGGGTCTTGCTAGTCTCCAGAGACGCCAAATAGGCTCGAGCTCCGCGGCGATCTCATTTTACGAGTTGATGAAGAATCGTAAGCTAAAGGATGGGAAAAGTTGAGAGACAGACGGACGGAGAGACAGTGGGCCCCGGCGGGACCGCACGCGTTGAGGGGAGCGCGAACCAGGAGGCACGGAGACTGCTCACCTGCCCGGCCTGGCCGCGGAGGCCCGGCGCCGAAGGCCTCGCGCTCGGCCTCCCGCCCCCTGCGCGCCTTCCCGGGCTGGCGCCGGCCTCCGCTCCCGCAGAGTGGAGTTCCGAGCAGACCCGGCTCCGCGCGCTCCAGCGTGGAGGGGAGCGGGAGGCTCAGCAGGCGGCTCGGGCAGGCGGGTCCCCCAAGGGCACGAGACGCGCTGGTTCCCAGCCCAATGGAGCTCTGCGCCCCCCAGCCCCGCGCTTTACCTGCGCTGAAGCCTCGGACAGACAAACGGACGCCAGACGCCTAGGCAGGAGGAGGCCTCAGCCTGAGCCCGCGCCCCCTTGGCGCTGCCCTGAGCTGGCCTGGGAGGGCGTGACGGGGGCGCGCCCGCAGAGCTGGGCCCAGCCGGGCGCCCCCGGAGCCGAGGGGACCGAGGGCTTTCCTCCCTCCTCGGATTATTAAAAAGTTCATTTCCTGGCGAATCGGGTGACGTCAGGGGCTCGGCGTCGTGGTGGCGGGGCCGCCCGGCCGGAGAAGCCGCCTCCAGTTACCCAATTACCGACTGTCAATCCCGCCGCCCCTCCCCCACTCTCCCGGGGTGGCCGGGACCCCAGCCCTCCTCCTGCCCCCGACCCACCTGGGGGCCCTCTGGACATCTACCCCGGGAGCCTCGGGCCCAACAGGGAAGAGGGCTGGTGGACGCTGTTGAGTCCCCCCAGTACTCGGCACCTGTCTAGGTCCCCCAAAATGCCTTTGTCCTGGACCTCCCTCCTCGGCCCGGGGCTCCCTTTGAGCCTCCGTCTCCCCAGTCTGTACAATGGGAGGGAGGAAGACTTGTGCACCCGGCCCACTCGACCCATAGAGCCGATCTCCGGGCTAGAAGTGAGTGGGGAGAAGTTCCAGGTGACTTAGAAGACGGAGACCTCAGACCACCGCCTCCCCCTCACCAGAGGCCACCTCGGGGACCCCCCCCCGGAGGAAAAAAATGCCACCTCTTGCCCGGGGGCGTCTCCCTCCAGCTGGCGCCGGCGCCAGTCCGGGTCTCCACGGCCTCGCCCCAGGCAATTGGGCCCGTTGGCCTGCGAAGGCCACGCCCGGGGAGGGGATGCCCCCTCCCCCTTTCTGGAGCCACCGGCCCGGCCACCTCCACTGGGTCAAGCACAGCCCTGAGCGGCCGCGTGTCCGAGGCCCAGGTGCCCTCTAGAGCCCTGTAGTTCCTGCCCCTCTCTGCCCCTCTCAGCTCCTGCTGTTCCGCCGCTGTCCTCCGAGCCCTCCCAACCCCCAGTCCACCCAGACAGCGCCCGAGCTAGGGGAGGGAACGGTCTGGGTAGGTAACTGCGCTCGGACTGACCACGTTCAGCGGTGAAGGAGCGTGGCGGGGTTAGGGTCTCGGGGAGAGGCCATCCAGAGGGTGCGCGGCCCGGGCTCCTGGGGAGGGGGCAGTTGGTGGTTAGTTACTGTTACGGAGGCCTAGAGCGTCGAGGGATCGCGGAGTGTTCGCAAGAGGGGCTGCAGGGGTCGGGCCTTGGGGTGAGGGTCCCTTAGTGGTGGGGCGCGTTGGTAGCAGGGGCCGCCAGGAGCGCGCAGGGAGTGGGCCAGCCGGCTGGGGGGGGCCGGCCCGCGGGTCAGTCCCGGAGTCCAGCGGTTCGGGAATTGCGGACGCAGCCAATGGGAGGCGGAGGCTGGGAGGCGCGCGGCGCTGATTGGCTGGCGTGGGCTTCTTAGGCGTGCGCGGCCCCCGCTTCATGTCTGTGCAGGAGTCGGCAGCTGGCGCCAGGGCGGCCGGAGGATGCCGAGGGGCCGGAGCCGGGCGGGCCCGAGGCCGAGGCGCACGCTACCCCCCGCTCCTACCCTGTAAGCCCCACCAGCCTCCGGACGTGCTGTCCCTGGGCCCGTCGCCCCCGGGGCTCCCGCCGGAGCTCCTTCACTCTCAGAGGCGGAGTCCTTCCCCTC
Source organism: Hylobates moloch (assembly GCF_009828535.3). Lineage (NCBI taxonomy): Eukaryota > Metazoa > Chordata > Mammalia > Primates > Hylobatidae > Hylobates > Hylobates moloch. The sequence continues at coordinate 33,566,485 of NW_026652279.1, forward strand.
CCCACGGCTGCGTGTGTAAGTTTGGGGTTTGAGAGCCGGCTGGGGGCCTGGGGCGCTCCTAGCTTTGAGGGGACTCTGGGGGGACTTAGGGCAGGGGGCAGGCTGCGGGCGACTGCTTTGGTGTGCCTTGTTGAGAGGTCCTGATTGTGCCGCTTAGGAATGCGCTCAGGGGGCTGCGTGTGCATGTTTTGGGGGTTGAGATCAGTATGTGTATCTGGCGCCAAGTGTGGGTGTGTGCGTGTCGCTGGGATCAAGTGCCACACTGGGTGCCCGGGCGCCTGTCTCCAACTTTTGAGTCTGTGTTCATGTGTGTCTACCGGGCGGGGGGGCTCAGTGTGAGTGTCCGACTGAAGTGCTGCTCTGTGCGTTTGTTGGGGTCACTGGTGTCGGGACCCGTAACCGGGTGTGACCCCATGTGCACGGGTGTGTGATTCTGGAACCGCGGGTCACCACGTGAGTGTGCGTGGCTGAACCTCCTCCCCCGCCTTCCTTTCGTTTTGAGCCTTGGGCTTTCCTCCCATCCGGGACTGGTGCTCTTTCTCGCCGGATCTGGGCTGGGGCTCCGTGGCGCGCGGGACACCTCGTGGTGGGACTTTGGGGGGTGTCAGGCGCTGGCGGCACGCCTCACGCCCCCTTCCTCGCGCAGGGCCGTTGCCGCCTCCACCCAGACCCTGAGCCGCCGCCGCCGCCGGGCATGGAGGTGGCGCCCGAGCAGCCGCGCTGGATGGCGCACCCGGCCGTGCTGAATGCGCAGCACCCCGACTCGCACCACCCGGGCCTGGCGCACAACTACATGGAACCCGCGCAGCTACTGCCTCCAGACGAGGTGGACGTCTTCTTCAATCACCTGGACTCGCAGGGCAACCCCTACTACGCCAACCCCGCTCACGCGCGGGCGCGTGTCTCCTACAGCCCCGCGCACGGTGAGCACTGGGCCCGTGGTGATGAGAACCCAGGCGCCGCGCGCCAGGCGAGGGAGGGGAGGAGGGCCCGTCTGCTTGCTTCCCGGATGTAGGATCCGCAGGAATCGAGCTGCTGAAATATCGGGGCGGGAGAGGTGGGGGCAGCGGCCGATTGGGGAGGGTCTGGGACCCACAGGGTTTCTGCCCACTTCCAACTGGCCCGTTGGAAGTGGGGTCTGTCCCTGTAGGGTCTGTCCGGTGGGGTTCCTTCTATGCCACTTGTCCTTCAGCTTGGACTGACATTCCTGATTATTACCGGTGGGGTATTATGTTTCTGGTTTTCTTTGGGGAGGGGATGACTGCTGGTTCTGGGAGCCGTGATCTCATGTCTGTCAGGGGCGTCCCTAGCTGTGCCTACCCTGATCTTTCTGCCCACCCTGACCCTCTCTCTCTCTGCCCGCAGCCCGCCTGACTGGAGGCCAGATGTGCCGCCCACACTTGTTGCACAGCCCGGGTTTGCCCTGGCTGGACGGGGGCAAAGCAGCCCTCTCTGCCGCTGCGGCCCACCACCACAATCCCTGGACCGTGAGCCCCTTCTCCAAGACGCCACTGCACCCCTCAGCTGCTGGAGGCCCTGGAGGCCCACTCTCTGTGTACCCAGGGGCTGGGGGTGGGAGCGGGGGAGGCAGCGGGAGTTCAGTGGCCTCCCTCACCCCCACAGCAGCTCACTCTGGCTCCCACCTTTTCGGCTTCCCACCTACGCCACCCAAAGAAGTGTCTCCTGACCCTAGCACCACGGGGGCTGCTTCTCCAGCCTCATCTTCCGCGGGGGGTAGTGCAGCCCGAGGAGAGGACAAGGACGGCGTCAAGTACCAGGTGTCACTGACGGAGAGCATGAAGATGGAAAGTGGCAGTCCCCTGCGCCCAGGCCTAGCCACTATGGGCACCCAGCCTGCTACACACCACCCCATCCCCACCTACCCCTCCTATGTGCCGGCGGCTGCCCACGACTACAGCAGCGGACTCTTCCACCCCGGAGGCTTCCTGGGGGGACCGGCCTCCAGCTTCACCCCTAAGCAGCGCAGCAAGGCACGTTCCTGTTCAGGTAAAGGCAGGTGCTGGGGACTTCGTGGAAGACGGGAGCCTTTGTGTTTTTGTGGTGGGGGGCTGTGACTTGGGAGAGGGGGCAGTGTCGGTTTCCCAGATCTGGGATGGGTGATGTCTCTCTCTAATAGCCCCCAACAGATGTTTGAGACCCCCGGGTCAGGGAGAGGAGACTCTAAAACTTTCGCCATTTTCTTAAGTGCTTCCGGTGTACCCCCAAAGTTCAGTTCCTTGCTCCAGGGTTGGTCACTGCCTGACCAGAACACAGAACGGTAATTCCCCCTTCCCCTCCTTGAATCTTAAGTGAAAATTCAAGCCACCTCAGGACTTAGCATGTGAAGCGAGGGAAGCGAGTCTGTATGTGCGTGTGTTTGGGAGTGTGTCTGCATGTATGTACATGTGTCTGTGTGCATGTTGTGTGTGCATGTTTCGGGCACTCCGGAGGTTCCAGACCCTTAAGGAATCTGGGTCTCCAACTCAATCAGTCTGATCTTGAGATTTCGATGGCTCCCTGATCTCCTTGGGAGATTTGCCCCAGAGCAAAATTCCCAGGACCTGCTCCTGCTCCCTGCCCTCGCCAGGGCCTTCCGTCTCCCTCCCTGAAGGCTGGAGTGAGGGGATGAAGCTGCAGTGCCCCCGCCCCTTTTCCTGCAGCTGGCTGGGGCCAAACTGGGTTTGTCCAAGAATCTGGCCACAGAGCATAAACCCAGAAACTCGTGGCTAGTGTGGAGTTCCTGCTGTCCGTGTCTCTTTCCCGAATCCCTTTAAGCCACAGAGGGGGAAGGTTTTTAAAACAGTTACTCCTAAGTGCAGGAACCACCTTCTCTTGCCAGTCTGTACTGCCCATTTAGTTTAAACTAAATCAAGAACAACTTCCTGGGGAACACGATGCCAGGCAGTGACCCTGCTCAACTTGGTCCTCAGCCCCAGCCCCCGCTGGCCCCAGCACCCGCTGAGCCCCGGCTCAGGGTCCTAGTTCTGCTCAGGCCCGTCAGCTTGCCTTTTCTTGGTCCTTTCTCCTGTTTGTTTTGCATTTTATTTGAATTCCAGATGGTCTTTTAACTGAAAAAAAAAAAAAAAAAAAAATACAAACAAAAAAACCCAAGGCCACTTATCTAAAAAAGAAAGAGCTTGTTATTTATTTTATTTTAAAGAACAACAACTTCGATCCATTATTTCCAGGACTCAGAAAAATTCTAGAACTTCAGTGGAAGAGGAGAAAAGTTGGGGAGAAAGAGGGAAATGATTCTGGACTTAGAGCAGAAAGATGGGGTGGGGCAGACACAGTTGGGTAGAAACGAGAGGGACAAAAGAGGAGAGGGGAAGAGACGCACCAGAGCGGGAAGGAGAGAGCCTCCTGGGCCCAGCCAGGTTGAGCTAGGTGACTCCTGCCACCGCCCTACCCTCGGCAAAGTTTGCAGTAAATACCCTCCTGGTTGCTCCAGAACGCCTGGGGCCCTGGGCCCCTCCTCCCCTCCTCCTTCGTTTCCATCCCTCCTCGTGAGGATTGGAAGCAGGAGATTTGGCCTTAAACGACTCTGGACCTGGGCCCCCTCCCATGTGGGAGACCCTTGGGTCCCTCTTCCTGCCCAGGCTGTTGCAGCCAGGCCCAGGCCAACCGCGTGCCGGAGAGGCACTGGCACTGCTCGGCCGGCCGCTTTCCTGCCCTGGACTCCCTCCCAAGAACTTGCAGGTTAAGCAGGCCCTGTGTCTCTCCCTGTCCCCCTGCAGAAGGCCGGGAGTGTGTCAACTGTGGGGCCACAGCCACCCCTCTCTGGCGGCGGGACGGCACCGGCCACTACCTGTGCAATGCCTGTGGCCTCTACCACAAGATGAATGGGCAGAACCGGCCACTCATCAAGCCCAAGCGAAGACTGGTAGGAGCGGGCACAGGTGGCTGGGAGGGGGCTGCTGGGCAGGAGCTGGCGGTTAATTACGGGGGGTGGGGGAACTCCTTCAAATGCAGACGCTTTGCCGCTTGAAATCCTCTTTTATCATGAAAAGCACTGGGATGTCACTTGGGGTCGTCTCTCTTTCTGGCCAGATTCTTTCGGGCCAGATTTCCTCCTCGGGTATAGGGAGCCCACCGGGCACCCTTGTGCCACCCCACTCTGCTCCGGGATCCCCAAAGTTGAGTGTCCACGGGCCAGACTCCTGTCCTCTGGCCTCTGCTTAGCTCTTTTTTAAAAATAGGGCCATGAAGTACTTTTCCTTGTGGCTCAGCCCTCCCCGACAGCCCCGCTCACAAGCTCCTCGTGCTTATTTAAATAAAACACAAACTCACACCGGCCACTAAAAAAACCTGCCCTTTATTATTTTTCCATGGAGTCACCTATACTGTGTATTTTCATTTGAGTGATTTTTAAAAAATGCCCTTTCGGATCTCCTGCCGGAGTTTCCTATCCGGACATCTGCAGCCTGAAGATAAGGAAACTTCGTGTATCTGTTTCCGGACTCTGCGAGTTTGTAGAGTCTCCTCAGCTCAGTCCTGCCTCTCGCTGGGCTGTTTTGAAATTTCTAGTACCCTCCACTCTGCAAATAATGCGTAAAATGCTAAGAATAATAAATATATTTTTTCAGGGCGAAGTGATTTATGAGGCTTAAATCGTTCCCTGCTTTGGGGGCCTTTCTTTCCCCTGGAGCGAGGGCGGGGTGAGGCCCGGGTGGGGGTAGAGGTGGAGGACGCGGCGTTGGCCCCTGAGTCAGAATTCCAGCTTCAGGCTGCTTACTCACCCCTCCCTGCCCCTGCGGCTGCAGTCCCTCTGTCCCTTCTGTGACCAGGCTTGGGCCTGGGGCTGTTCCAGGCTCTGCAGGCCTCAGCCTCCAGCCCCCACACTCACCACCTGGCGCACTCCTGCCTGCAGTTTTCTGGGAAGTGTTGGGGGACCCCCTCTGTCACTGTGGGGCTGGCGTTGGTGGAACCGGGAGAGGGGATCTGTTTTCTTGGGTAAAGCCTCCCTCTAGCTTCTCTCTACAGGGACCAGGCGCTCATTTCCAGACCCTACCTCTGCCAGGCATTTCCTGAGGGACTAGGACTCAGAGGGGCTGGGGGTGGTTAAAGCTCTAAGGGTTGGGGTATGGGGGCTGGATAGTTGGGGATCAGCACTCAGATCAGCTGGAGAGATAGAAAAGTTCTGTGTCTGCACTGCCCACTGTGTTAGCCCCTGGCCACATGTGAATATTGATCACTTGAAATGTGGCTAGTGCAATTGAGGGAACTGGGTTTTTAATTTTGTTAATTTGTAGTTAGATCTTATTTAAATGGCTGCCTGTGGCCAGCTGCTACAGTGTTGGACGGTGCAGCTCTGCACTCTGTAAACCTGCGCTGGCCTCAGCGACACTGACTCACCCAGGATTATGGATTTTGAGCGGAGTCGTGCTAGAGGAGACACAGAATCGGCCCCAGATCCAGGGGCTCGAGGGGGACCAAGCCGGCTGAGCCTCAGGATGCCCGTGCTACTAGAGAGCCCTTCTCAGGGCCTCAGTTTCCCCATTTATGGAGTTAGAGCGCAGGGTAGTTGGGGGAGGTAGCTAATTCTCCCCTGTAGCTCTTGCAATCCCGTTGATTCTAACATCAGACTTCTGAGAGTTCTTTATTCCAAAGTTCTGTGAGTCTTGACTTATTTCGTTCTCAAATTCTAAAATTCCATGGTTCTGAGATGCTTTGATTCCCATGTGAGATTTAGTCCTCCTTGACTGAGTTGGTGGGGACCGGGGGTGGAGCGAGGGTCAGGGAGGGGGGTCGACGTGGGCGTGGGAGCCCAGCCTGCTGATGCTGCCTTGCCCTCCCAGTCGGCCGCCAGAAGAGCCGGCACCTGTTGTGCAAATTGTCAGACGACAACCACCACCTTATGGCGCCGAAACGCCAACGGGGACCCTGTCTGCAACGCCTGTGGCCTCTACTACAAGCTGCACAATGTGAGTGCGCCCCGCCCCAGCCACCCCACCCCTCCCAGGGGACCTCTGCGCTTTGTGCTGCCAGGCAAGAGGCCCCAGCCACAATATCCAGCTTGGCTTGGCTTGGGAAGCCGCTGCCCTGAGTGAGCGCCAGAAGGGCTTCCCGTAAGAGGGGGTGCCTTGCCTCTGCTCAGGAGGGGGAGCTGGCTAGGACAGGGTCTTGGGGGCTAGGGAAGTGGTTTCTCTGCTTAAAAAAGGTCAGGGTGGAGGGGAGGACTTCAGTTGGCTGGGCAGTGCTGGCATGCGGTGGGCAGAGCCAGGGAGGGTGTGGGTCAGCCCCATACGCCAGAACCCGCCCTTCCTGGAATGGTAGCCATCTGGTGATGGGACTATGAAGGTCGGGCACAATTCCTGGCTTCCTGGGACCCTCAGCTTGACCTGCCTCTGGTCCACGCTGTGGCGGGGTGGGAGGAATGTTGCTGGAGGAAGGAATTGGCCCTCTGAAAACTGGTGGTTGCCTCTAGGTTAACAGGCCACTGACCATGAAGAAGGAAGGGATCCAGACTCGGAACCGGAAGATGTCCAACAAGTCCAAGAAGAGCAAGAAAGGGGCAGAGTGCTTCGAGGAGCTGTCGAAGTGCATGCAGGAGAAGTCGTCCCCCTTCAGTGCAGCTGCCCTGGCTGGACACATGGCACCTGTGGGCCACCTCCCGCCCTTCAGCCACTCCGGACACATCCTGCCCACTCCGACGCCCATCCACCCCTCCTCCAGCCTCTCCTTCGGCCACCCCCACCCGTCCAGCATGGTGACCGCCATGGGCTAGGGAACAGATGGACGTCAAGGACCGGGCACTCCCGGGATGGGTGGACCAAACCCTTAGCTGCCCAGCATTTCCCGAAGGCCGACACCACTCCTGCCAGCCCGGCTCGGCCCAGCACCCCCTCTCCTGGAGGGCGCCCAGCAGCCTGCCAGCAGTTACTGTGAATGTTCCCCACCGCTGAGAGGCTGCCTCCGCACCCGGCTGCTGCCCAGGTGGGGTTTCCTGCATGGACAGTTGTTTGTTTGGAGAACAACAAGGACAACTTCATGGAGAGAAAAGGAGGGGACGGGACAGACGAAGGCAACCAATTTTAAAAGGAAAAAGGATTAGGCAAAAATTATTTATTTTGCTCTTATTTCTAACAAGGACTTGGAGACTTGGTGGTCTGAGCTGTCCCAAGTCCTCCGGTTCTTCCTCGGGATTGGCGGGTCCACTTGCCAGGGCTCTGGGGGCAGATTTGTGGGGACCTCAGCCTGCACCCTCTTCTCCTCTGGCTTCCCTCTCTGAAATAGCCGAACTCCAGGCTGGGCTGAGCCAAAGCCAGAGTGGCCATGGCCCAGGGAGGGTGAGCTGGTGCCTGCTTTGACGGGCCAGGCCCTGGAGGGCAGAGACAATCACGGGCGGTCCTGCACAGATTCCCAGGCCGGGGCTGGGTCACAGGAAGGAAACAACATTTTCTTGAAAGGGGAAACGTCTCCCAGATCGCTCCCTTGGCTTTGAGGCCGAAGCTGCTGTGACTGTGTCCCCTTACTGAGCGCAAGCCACAGCCTGTCTTGTTTGTCAGGTGGACCCTGTAAATACATCCTTTTTCTGCTAACCCTTCAACCCCCTCCCCTCCTACTCTGAGACAAAAGAAAAAATATTAAAAAAATGCATAAGCTTAACTCGCTGATGAGTTAATTGTTTTATTTTTAAACTCTTTTTGGGTCCAGTCGATTGTACGTAGCCACAGAAGCCCTGCTATAAAAGGAATAAAACCTACACACAAGGTTGGAGCTTTGCAATTCTTTTTGGAAAAGAGCTGGGATCCCACAGCCCTAGTATGAAAGCTGGGGGTGGGGAGGGGCCTTTGCTGCCCTTGGTTTCTGGGGGCTGGTTGGCATTTGCTGGCCTGGCAGGGGGTGAAGGCAGGAGTGGGGGGCAGGTCAGGACCAGGACCCAGGGAGAGGCTGTGTCCCTGCTGGAGTCTCAGGTCCAGCTTTACTGTGGCTGTCTGGATCCTTCCCAAGGTACAGCTGTATATAAACGTGTCCTGAGCTTAGATTCTGTATGCGGTGATGGTGGGGTGTGGTGGCTTGTGAGGGGCCCCTGGCCCAGGAGGAGGATTGTGCTGATGTAGTGACCAAGTGCAATATGGGCGGGCAGTCGCTGCGGGGAGCACCACGGCCAGAAGTAACTTATTTTGTAGTAGTGTCCGCATAAGATAAAGAATCGGCAGTATTTTCTGTTTTTATGTTTTATTTGGCTTGTTTTATTTTGGATTAGTGAACTAAGTTATTGTTAATTATGTACAACATTTATATATTGTCTGTAAAAAATGTATGCTATCCTCTTATTCCTTTAAAGTGAGTACTGTTAAGAATAATAAAATACTTTTTGTGAATGCCCCTGGCCTGTCTTGTGGGCTCCCAGGGTGCTGAGTCCCGGGTGTGAATTTGGGCAGCAAGATTGCATTGCTCTTGTCACCGGGGTGGCTGCGAGGGGAAAGCCCTGGGAATCCAGGATTGGGCCTCTGTTGGGCCTGGGTCTGATTTTGCCACTGACGTTCTGAGGCTCCTCCCCTGAACCGCTCCCATCTGGATTTCCTGTCACTGCACCAGGGGTCCTAGTGAATGGGAAGATACTGGGGAGGTGCAGGGAGGCTGTGGTTTCTCCAGCCTGTGGTCCACCCCTGAGGGCTCAACAAGGCTCCTGCAAACCCTGTCTCCATTTGCTTCCTTCCAGGTGCTGAGCTTCCTCTCAGCTCTGGTTTCTGAGAAATTTAGTCATCAATATTCCTGTTCATTGACAAACTTGACCAGCAGAGTCTGTGATCACTGATGTCATTGATTGCTGTCATCTTTGATCAGTGATGTTGGTCATCAATGATAGGCACCATGACTGATATTCCACATCAGTGACATGTCTGATCATGAGCGCCTGCCATCAGAAACACCTGATGACTAACAACTGATCACCAATATTTTATTAATGCCTTTGCTTAACCATGAGTTTGATCACTGACACCCACAAAATGTGATCACGAATGTCTCCAGTGACCGTCTTTGCTCACCAGTAGTATGCCTGATCATAGTATCTCTTCTCACCAATGTGTTGATTGCCAATGCGCTTTGTCACTAATGTTCTAGGCCATCAATAAGTATGACCACCAATGTAATTGATCCGTGTTTTTTCTAGTGATAGACCGATCACTCACATGTAATCTCCAGCATCTCTGATCACACTGTTTCTTATCACCAGTGTTTCTTTAACAATGTCCTTGGTCAGTTGTTTCTGATCACCATTATTTCTAACCAGCAATGTGCCTGATGACCAATGTCCCTGATCATAGGATCCTCTCCCCATCAAATTTCCTATCAATGTAGTCACTAGTGTTTCTGGTTCTCAATACCCCTGATTGCTCAACACTGATCATCAAGATCTCTTATCACCAATGTCTCTGATGCCCAACATCAGTGATTACTGAATCGTCTTCAAAATCTCTGCTGACCAATGTCCCTGTTTTCCAAAGTCCCTTATACCTCTGATCACTGACCTCCCTGGCCATTGATACCCCTGGTCATCAGAATACCCAGTCACCAATGTCTCTGATCACCAAATTCTCTAATCATTGATGCCTCTGCTCACCAGTGCCCTTGATCCCTAATGGTCTGCATTTGGTTCTCTTCACCAAGATCTCTGGACCCCATGTCTCCTGCACCAGGAGGTGACTGGTGACTGGTCACTAATATCTCGTATACCTTTGGCCACCAAGGACACGGACACCCAATGCTTTCCCCACTAATGCTCCCAGTCACTCACAGCCGAAGCCATCCAAGCCCCTGATCAATGATTGATGACATATTTGTTCAATGATAATTCTGGTTGCCAAGACCCCTGAACACTGGCTTCTGAGGGCCAGCGTGTGACACACCCCTCCCTGACCAGGTTGTGTTTGATGGACATCATCTCTGGCTGACTCCACTGTCCCTAATGAAAAATCACTCTGATTGTACGTTCCTGGTCAGCCATGGCTTCTCTTCACCTTAGTTGTCATCATCTTTGACCACCAGGATCTTTATTCACCAGGGGCCCTGAAGACTGGTATTTCTGATTGCCACCATCCTTGTTCCTTGACAGCCCTGATGTCCACCTGGTCCAGGAGATTTTCCTTTAATTCTTTCCAATACCAGGTTGCTGACACTGGGAGTTCCCTTGCTTAGAGCTGGGTGGGCCAAAGTACCAGGAAGATCAGCACCTTGTCCCAGCTGCCCCAGCCCATTAAGATAGACTCTGACCTCCAGACTCTGCCCTGGTGTGCCACCAGTACCCCCTCCTGTCCTTTCCTGTGAAGTTGACACTGAGTACAGAAAGGAGCCAGCCTGGGGCTTGGCAGGGTAGGCATGTGCCTCCTACCTGATGCATAGTGGCCCTGGGTCCCCCTGCCCTCCACCCCCTACAACTCCAGAGCAGGAGGCCTCCTCTCCTCTTGCCAGCTGTTGCCACAGTGAGGGCAGGGTTGGTTCTCTCTCCTATGCCTCTGGATCGTGACGGCAGGATTGTATGTTTCTGCCATCGGGTGTTCACGTGTGCACAGCCTGTTGAACATCTCTTGTATGTCATGCACTGTTGTAGGCATGGGGCTACAGCAGGGAATAAAGCAAACAAGAATCTGTCCTCAAGGAGCTTACATTCCAGGCATGAAGCATAAATAATAACTCTACTTGGCCTCTGGCGAACCATCCTACTTGCTTGGCCCAAAGTCCAGAACCCAGAGCCAGCCCTGGACTGCAGAGCTTAGAGTCGAGAACCTGCAGCCTAGATTGATCCCCAAACCAGGAACCATAGCCCTAGGCCCCAGAACTCAGGAACCAGAGCCCAAAACATACAGCCCAGAGCATGGACCCTTCAACCCAGAACCTGCAGCTTGGGGCTGAGAGCTCAGAACTTACAAAGACCTCTAAGACGGGGGCCCAGAGCCCAGACCTCAGAATCGAGTTCTCAGAACACAAAGCCCAGAATCTGGGGCCCTGAGTGTGGAACCCCAAATCTACAACCTAGAGCTTGGAACTCAGAGCCCATAACTCGGCATTAAGGACATGCAGCCTTGGGCCTAGATTCTAGGTCCCAGAACCTAGAACCCCATATCCGAACCTAGAACTTGGCTCAGGACTTAAAGGCCGGAATCCAGACCCATAACCCAGAAAAGCCATCAAAAGAGGCCTCCTTGTTTCTCTGTTGTGCCCCCGGCTTATTTCCTTCCTCCTGTCAACCAGCACTTTTGGAGCACACAGTGCCAGGCGCTGTCATGAGTGCTGGGGAGGTGGCTAGCCAGCAGAAACAAGCAGAGAGGATCCCCTCGTCCCATGACGTCAGCTGCAAAAGAGCAGGGGCTGTGTCTGGTCACTCTTGTGTCCCCTGTGCCCCCAATGGCTGGTGTTAGGTGCTCCCCAGCCCTCTGTAGACTAGATCTATTCACTTTCCCACAAATGTTCATCAGCCTCGTTTGTTCTTGGTGTTGGGTGGGGAATAACACACACAGAGACTCTTGATCCTATGACAAGCTCTCTCTACTCACTACCAGGAAACTCTCGGAAAGCAGGAGCTGTTTCTTTTTTCTTTCTTCCTTTTTGGAGACAGGGTCTCACTCTGTCACCCAGGCTGGAGTGCAGACGTGCGATCATAGCTCACTGCAGCCTCAAATTTCTGGGCTCAAGCCATCCTCCCACATAGCTAGGACTGTAGGTGCGTACCGTCATGCCCAGCTAATTAAAAAAAGAATTTTTTTTTTTCTTGTAGAGACAGGATCTTACTATGTTGCCCCAGCTAGTCTCAAACTCCTGGGCTCAAGTGAACCGCCTGCCTTGGCCTCCTAAAGTGCTGGGATTACAGGCGTGAGCCACCGCACCTGAATTGCAGGGGCTGTTTCTCACAAGGAGGCAGCAGCCAGAGCAGGGGGAGGCTGGGGGGTGGTGTTGACTAGAGATGGGGATGAGAGCCTCAGATTCAAGTCCCAGCAAGTCACTTCAGAGCAAAGAACCGAGGCTCAGGGGCTGCAGTTTACAGCTTCTCTTCCCTCCTTCATAAAACAATTCACTTCTAATAGTGACTCCTGCCTCCTCGAGTCACTGTGTATGGTAAACAGTTTGAATTTTGTGGCCACAAAGTGCCCAGGCGTGGCCAGGCATGCAGGCCAGGAGCTGCAAGTGGCCGTCTTGAGTGGGTCAGGGTAGCCTTGATGATTCCCCAGGGCCTGGTGCCAGGATGGCCAGGTGGGTTGGCCTTCTTCCCTCTGTTTGCGCCCTGGTGGGGCTGCCCGCCATGGACTCAGCTCGGCTTGCCTGGCCCCTTCTTCCCTGCCTTGCACAGGGACACTTCCAGGCTTGGCTTTGACACCCATTTGTAGGAAGAAACCAAGTGCCCTTTGCAACTCTTAGGGAGCAGTGCTGTTCTTCCCCACAGCACCTCCTGCCCCCCGGTGACCCAGTGCTAGGATGGTGAAAGGGCCCTCAGGGCCACAGAAACGGACACTGCCCTTGGGGAATGCCTGCCATCTGCTTGATACAGGGACAGAATCACCTGAGCAGCGGGAAAGATGAGGGGCAGCAGGGGAGGAGGTGGGTAGATCCTAAATGAATTATCATACAGGATGGTTCGATCAAAACTCTGCTGGGTTTTTTTTTAAAGGCAAAATGACAAATGATTCCAAACTTTATCTGGAAAAACTAATAAGATCAGCAGAAGAAGTCAAAAATTAGGAAAAATAAAATGAGGGTGTGTGTGTGTGTGTGTGTGTGTGTGTGTGTGTGTGTGTGTGAGAGAGAGAGAGAGAGAGAGAAATGCTTTCCGATATTAAACAAGATTCTATTATCACAATCGTTCAAACCTTGTGGTTCTGCTGTAAGAATAAACAGATCAATGGTACAGACTCAGTAAACCCGCAACAGACCCTATTATTTACAAGATAATGGGTGATAAAGGAGGTGTCCTGAATCAATGCAAAGGTGGAGGGTTACTCAATCCAGTGGTGTTGGAACAACTAGCTGGTTAGCATCTCACTTGGTGAACATGACTGTTCTGTCCAGACAGCAGGCAAGTGTGTGTGGGCAGCATGAGGCTTTACAAAGTGTGAATGAGTTGCAAATGATTTTGAATTAGGAGATTCACATAACAAGCTGTGGAAGGAAACAGGCAGAAGGATACACAAGAGGTCATCCCCAACTGCAATGTGAATCCACAGCCACTAGACATCCCGACGGGCGTTGAGTCTCACAAATGATCAGATCCATGCCCATTCTACATGGGACACCACTTCCCCCCTCAGCAGAAATGGAAAAGACTGGGCAGGTGTGGAGAAGCAGCCTGGAGATGCCTGTATGAGCAGAAATGATCTAGGTTTTGCATGCTCTCTGGCCCAGCGAACCTGTTCTTGTACATCTCACAAAAACACTAGGATACGTGAAAATAAGCAAGCTGGAAAACAACATGTAAAGCGGGCTCCGTTTTTGTTTTTAAAATATTTGTGTAGAGATTGAAAAACACCTGGGGAGACATGTACCTGGATGATGATAGTTGTTAGTTCTGAGAAGTGTGCTGCAGACCCGGGGTGCGGAGGGGGCACTTTTCCCTTTATGACTGTGGGCTGTTGTTTTGATATGTTCTGAGTATATGCCACTTGTGTAATTTAAAACATAGTCATTCACAGCAACCTGTCTTCTCTGCCTTGTTCCTAGCTGGTCTCTCTCCCTGGGATGTTCTATCCTTCAGATCAGCCTGGAGAATTTTCTTCACGCTTCAAAACCCTGATCGAGGATCCTAGGAAAGCTTTATCTGAGTTCTTTCCCTGGGACCCTTCAGGGCCTCCCTGGTCCCTAACCAAGGTTACTCAGGGTAAAGCCCCATCCGAAGGACAGACCTGACTCCCCCTTGCTGTGCAGCTTTGAGCAAGTGGCTTGGGCTCTCTGAACCCCGGCTCCTCATCAGTCAAACAAGACTACGTCTTGCAGTGTTGTTGGAAGGATCATACAAGGAAGACGGAAGGTCTTGGAAAGGCCAGCCAGCAAGGAGACCCTTCTAATGCCATTTTATTCCTCCACTCTAGGCTCATCCTGGGTAGCCCAATGGGCTTCAGACTGAGCCCCCAAAACCACCTCCAATCTTAGAAGACCAGGGTATTTGGGGACCCTGGGCAAACTGCCTGCCCGTTCTGTTCCTCCTTCTCCCACAGAACCAAAAGCTGCCAGGGCCAGAGGGAGTGCCAGCGGGGTGCCCTAGGCTATTTGTAGGTATTCTCATGTCTCTCTCTATCACACCCAACTCAGGGGGGGTCCTCACAGATCGTCTCTCCAGTATCACTAGGGAAACTGAGGGCTGGTGGGAGCAAGGATGGGGGAGGGTCTCACGATCTCTCCCACTGGTATGCGGGCTGGAGTTGGGGAGCGGGCATCCCTGGAGAGGGGAGCGGCAGCTGCTCCCTCCCACAGCCCCATCTGTCCTCCTTGACCCCACCCCCAGTCCACACTGCCAGGCTCCCCAGGGGACCCTGGGAAAATACTGCCTCTGCTCCTTCTCCCTGGCCCCTCCCCTGCCAGGTCTGGCTGTTCTGATGTTCTGATGCTGTGAGGCTGGGATCCAGGTTTCCCAGGCTTTGAGGGGATGCTGGCATGGGCCCCTCCCTTTCCTCAGAATCTAGGGATGAAGGGGACTTTCTACACACACACACACACACACACACACACACTCACACACCCCACCAGCCCTGACACCAGCCCATACTGCTTCCTCACCTTGGACTGCATGGCCTGTCCCCTCTCCGTTGTGCCAGCCTCCTCCTGGGCCTCCCAGCCTCCAGGCTCATGCCCTGCACTCTGTCTCTTCTTCCTGCAGGTGAGGACACCACAGGGGCTTTGCTTAACCTCTTAATTATGAAATAATTCAGTTATCTAAAAATATAGCTAATAATATAAGCAACACCATGGTAGCCTTGGTATTGATTTTCTATGCTGCATCACAAACTGCCACACACCTAGCCCCTTGAAACCACACGTGTTTAGTATCTCATGGTTTCCATGGGCCAGGATCCCAGGCATAGCTCAGCCACGGCCTCTGCCCAGGCCCTCACCAGGCTGCAGTCCCCCTGCTGACCTGGGCTGGCTTCTCATCAGAGGCTCAACTAGGAAAGGATCTGCATCTCAGCCCCCGCCAGGTTACTGGCAGAGCTCCCCTCCCTGCAGCTGCAGGAGTCTCGGCAGCTCACTCCTGCACAGTGCGCAGCTGACGGAGGCGTCAAGAGAGCTGGTGAAGCGCAGCCCCAATAGCATTCCCCTGCCTTGCGTATGCTATTGGCCGCATGCAGCTCATGCTCCTGCTCACTCTCCAGGGCACGAGCTCCAGGAGTTAGGAGAGTGGAGGCAGTGTCAAGTCCCTCTGATACCCTCCCCAGCCCAGCTTGAGGGAAACACTACAGAGATCATGGAACGCTCTTGACCTTGTTGTCCCCTTGCCCCGCCTCCAGAGGTAGCCAGGGCTTCATTTTCCCATGCATGTTGTTATACTTTTACTCTATATGTATAAATCCTTAATGCACTATTCCGCATGTTTGTACGTTTTCTATAAATGGTATCACAATGATGCTTTCAATGACTGGTTTGTGTTGCTCACTGCCGTGCTGGGGCTGCTCCTCCATGCTCACGTGTGGAGTCAGTTTCTTCGTTCTCACTGCAGTGTCATAGTCCCCCGTTCAGCTGTAACACAATATATTTGCTCATTCTCCTTAAGATGGACATTTCGGTCACTCCTGTCTGTCGCTACCATGAACAGTGCAGCAATGAGTGAGGGTTTCCCTGGGGGCATAAGCCTTAGAAGGATTTTCCAGATTGGTTGTTCCAATGTATGTTCCCACCAGCAGGGTGTGGGAATTTCAGTTGCTCCATTTCCTTGCCAACACTTGGCAATGTCAAACTGACATTTTTACCAATTTTGTGGGTATAAAACTGAATCTCATTGCTGTTGAGGGATCTTTCTAGAGTATGCTATAGCTCCCATTTCCCCTTGCTTTAATTCTTCTCAAGGTCTCCCCCTCCCAGGACACAATCCATGCTCTGTGGCCTGGGGTCTGAGCCCTGCCTTGTGCAGCCCCTGCCCCTCTCTGGGCTCTATTCCCATCATCCCTTCGGTCCCAGGTGCAGTTGACTACAGATGCCTGCTCTCTTTCCACAGAGCCACTGAGCCTGGTACATGCTGTTCCCTTTGCATGGAACCACTCCCACGTTACAAGGCTCCTGCTTTATTAAGAAATAAATCACCAAACAGGTCACCTGTGTGTTTTAAATATTCACATTGAAGACATTAATGTCTTTGGTGCATCAAAAAGACATTGCATTATAATTGCGCTTGTCAAGTGATAATTTCAGGGCTTAGAACAGAGTTCTCAACCTTAGTGCTGTTGACATTTGGGGCTGGATGATTCTTTGTGATGGAGGCTATCCTGTGCACTAGACAGGGATGTTCAGCAGCAGCCCTGCCTGGTCTCCACCCAGGAGATGCCAGTAGCAACTCCTCCAGTCATTGCCAAATGTCCCCTAGGGAGGGAGGACTGTCCCTGTTGGGAACCACTGATTTAGGAGATGAACTCCTCATGCGCCCAGGACAGGGTGGTCTGCAATGGGCACATGATCATAGCCATGTGATGAACACCTTCTTCCCACCTTGAAATGTTCCATGACTGAATGAACTACCTCCCTGGGGAAGGATGTCCAGTGTCAACATCCAAGACCCTTCATGTGTGTGAGGCCGACCCTGCTGGAACCTCCCTCTCCAAGCCCTGCCAAGGCGTCACTTCCTGTGACCAGCCTTCCCAGACGCCCCAGACGGTGTTACCTCTCTTTCCAGCGAGTGTTGCAGCTGCATTCGCACATTGGTGTGTGTCTGCTCCTTCTCCCAGAGCCTGGGCTTGGGAGTTCCCTGCATGGGAGGACAGGGGTGATGCTGCTGAATTCAACTGTTTCCAGCCCCCACTCAGACCAGCGCAGGGAAGAATTGTGAATCTGAATTGTTGACTGCATAGGAGCTGCCCAGGCCCTTTGCTAGCAGACCTAGTAAAACCCAGATGTGCCCTGGACTCCAGGGAGCAGGCCTGGCTTGGGTCATGGGAGGGCCCAGGCTGAGAGAGGCATGAGGCAGCCAGACCTCCCAGTGAGGGAAGGCAGTGCCCATGTTTTGGAGACACAGCAGGGCTACAGGCCTCATGGAGGGCCTGTGTGCACATGTGTGACCATGCGTACAGGTGTGCTCACATGTATGGGGGCATGGGTAACTGAGCATGCCTGTGAAGTGTGGGGCACCCAATCTGACCTCCCTAAGAGCCCCAGCTTCCTGTAAGCCCCCATCTTGCTCTGTTTTCTCTTACGGCATCTATGACACCTGCCATCATGTTAAATGTTCATGCATTATCAGTTTCTCCTATCTCCCCAACTGCATGTCAGCATCATAAGGGCAAGGCTTTGTCTGGTGCCTTCACTGACATATGGACCCCAGACCCAGGGAAGTGCCTGGTACACAGCACGTGTATGGACAAGTACTCAGGAAACATGTGTGGGTGGCTGGGTGTGTGGGTGGCTGGGTGTGTGGGTGGCTGGGTG